>NW_007252907.1:4928-123387 GCF_000164805.1 Carlito syrichta | reverse complement strand
CTGTCGCCCAGACTGGAGTGCAGTGGCCGCTCTCAGCCACTGCAGCCTCGACCCGCTGGGCTCCAGTGATCCTTCTGCCTCAGCCTTCTGAGTAGCCGGACTTACAGGCACGTGCTACCATGCCTGGCTGATTTTTTTTTTTTTTTTTTAATTGTAGAGATGAGGTCTCGCCAAGCTGCTCAGGCAGGTCGAACCTGCGGGCTCAGGCAATCCACTCACCTCAGCCTCCCAAAGCGTGGGATTACAGGCTGAGCCACCGAGCCCGGCTTCCTCGGCTATTTTGATAGACGTGAGCCTCAAAGCCTACTTGGAGAATCACTGGTCTAGAATGTTATGTTACTTGAATAAAAAAGAGGTGGGAGGAAAATCACGTTTGTTGAATTCTTACTACCCATAATTTTTGCATACTTGATGTTGTTTAATTTTGAGGAAGAGATTCACAACTTAGCCAGAAATTTACTCTGTCTCTGCCTATAAAATGTGGGCTTTGCCCTTGACAAGCATGTTGTCATCTCCTCCTGAGATGAAAGTCGGGGTATGCGGGACTGGCTGCCCAGATGAGGGTGGCATGTGCATGGCCCCGCTGGTTCCCTGAAGCCAGAATCTGCCCGGTGCCCAAAGTCATCTGTTAATGCAAATCTGACCATAGCTCACATCATACTTTCTTTATTACTCTGTGATTTACTTTGTTCACTGAGCAGTACAGTTTGGACATCTTCTTTGGTTGGGTTCCCTGGTTGTTTTGCCCATTGGAAGATATATTTTTTGAACTGCCATTAAGGTAAAAACAAAATAAAAAATCATTAATCAAGCCTGCTGACTCATTGTTAGCATGGCACCAGGGTGGTTGTGGCTGGGATTGGGTTGACTTGGCTCTGTTCTGAGTCACAGGCTGTGATTTGTCCACCAGTTTAGTCTTCAATATTCACGCGATGAGTCTGGAAAATGTGTGGGTGGATTTGCACAAAGTCATCACTGCTGTGGAAAAAGCTTAAACTACACACAACCAACCATGGGTGGTAAAACTATATTTTTCATGTTTTGCTGAAGACTAGGTCTGGGGACGGTTAAATCTGATGTTTTCGAAAATCTGCAGAAGACTGGGCCTGGGCAGGTTCAGGCTCCTGGATTTTGTCCTTTTAAGGAATCCACCAGCACTAGGAAAACCCAGAAGGCCATCCGACCCTGAGGAGACCCTCGAGCACTGTGTTTGGAAGATAATCCTGGACCTTGTCATGAATGCAGGTTTCTTCACATGCATTCACAGCGATTAAGGTCCGTGGATCTGCAGTGGCTCTGCCGAAAGACCCTCCCCACAGCATGTGGGGCAGTTGGCCCCCAGTCCTCTCCAATGACTGCTGCCAGCCCAGCCAAGGCCACAGATCCTCCCAGCTCTGACAACCGAAGAGTCTCCTCGCTGCCTGTCTCCACAGCAGCATGGCACCCAAAATGTGGCGAGACTGGGCCACATCCCGGCCTAAGATAACAGAGTGGCTGCCCGTCTCAGTTGGATTGGAAGCAAAAGCCACTCAGATGCCAGCCAGGACACACACCGTCTTCCCCAGCTCCTTTGCGCCCTCCTCACTCAGCTGCAGGGCTTCCTCCGGCTCCGGCCCGTGTCGACCCTCTGTGTGCAGGACCTCGGCACCGGCTTCTTCCCACCCCTCAAGCCGAGCTTGCAGGCCAGCTGTCCCCTCCAGCCTCCGGCCCGTTTCCCACCACTTGTCAAAGACATCTGTGTCTTTGTGCCCAGTGGCTCTCCTGCTGAGAGGGGGCCCCCATGGGGGAATGCATTCATAGCCACAGCTCACTCCTGACACAGGCATGCCCCATCAGGTGCTTGGCAAAGGAGGAGTAGCTGGGCCCGGCTGCGGCTGGCACCCAAGTCCTCAAACCCTGCACACGGCATTGGAGCGTCAGGAGATGTCGGGGGCTGAGCTGAGAGCGAGTCCAGGGGAATGGTGGGTATAGATAGGGTTTATGAGGACCTGATAGAGGGCGGAGGGGAGGAGCCATGCAGGACAGAACACATAAGCGTGTATTTTCCAGCAGCCAGTATTTTCCTTGGAGGAAAGGACTCATTCTTGTGGTTGGGCAGCGGGGACAGGTGGCATTTTTGATCCCTGATGTCATTGGAGAGCATCAGATGGAATGAATGTAGCACCCACACCGTGCCACCTGCCGTGTTGGAAGTGGCTTCTGCATCTCCTTCTAGTATTCTTCTTAGCTAGCTTTCCATGCAGTGGACGGGATTAGTAGGGACTAAGGTGGGTGTATCTGGAGTGTTTCAGATGCCTCCTTTCTAAGAAGATGCTTCAGTGCCAGCATCGTGCCTAATTTCAGCACAACAAAGCAGGAAGAAAGGACAGGTGTCTGCTCCTTTAAGCTGCCTACAGCACGTGTGCCCACATTGCTATGGTGGGTGGGCTCGATGGACTGCCACAGCTGGTGGTGAGGGGTGTCGCATGCCCAACTGGGACTCAGGGATGTGTGCCTATGAGACAGGAGATAGCTAGAGAAAGGCTAGGCAGACAGGCGTGTCCTCTGGTAACAATGTAGCAAACATCCAGCAGGCCTCTCAGGCTCAGCATTGGTAAACAAGCTCCCTGCTGCCTCTCAAGCTAGAGCTTAAGTACTCACTGCTGGGATCGAAAAGCAACCAACCAGCTCACCATCAGGGCTCTACCTCCTGCCGACTGTTCCTTAATACTGACCAATCAGAACAGCTACAGCTCACAGCTAGTGCAAGCCAATTGGCTTGGACTTAGGACTATACAAGCACCAGGTTTTCGGCCCCAGAGGGGCCACCACTTTGGGTCTCCTCCTGCTGCAGGAGCTTTTCTGTCCTCTCAATAAATCCTGTTTACTCACTTTCTGGCCATCCATGTCCCTCATTCTTCCTGGGTACGAGACAAGAACCTCGGCCCTGAAGAGCTGCGACCTGAAGAAGCGTGCATCCCAGAGACTGGCTTGCCCGCTGACGGAGCCGGCTGAACCAGGAGAGTGCCGGAGGAAGGCGAGACTCTGAAGCTGAGACACCCCGGGCTTGCCAGGCTACCGAACCAGCAACACTCTCAGGGCCTGACTTGCTAGCCCAAGAGAGCCAGCACTCCAGAGGCTAGGCTTGCCAGCCAACCAAATTGCAACACTCTCAGATCTTGGCTTGCCAGCCCATTAGAGCTGACACTTCTGGGGCTAGGCTTACTAGTCCCTTGACCACCCTCTCTGGGGCTTGAGTGGCTGGCCGGCCCACTGAGCTGACACTCTCGATGCCCAGACTGACCTGAAAAATCTGCATCACCTATATCACTTTGGTGGCTGGGCTCCTCAGACGGCCACAGCAGCGGGGGTCTCATGCCTGATCATGACTTAGGGCTCTTTAACTTGAAGAGGGAGGGGAGCAGCCCTCACCAGTCTCCAGTCTAGAATCTTTCACACCATCCCACGGTGGTCATTTTCCAGCTTAGGGATCTAGATTACCTGAGCCCGCGGGTTCGAGACCCATCTGGGCAACTTGGTGAGACCTCATCTCTACAATAAATCAAAAATTAACCGGGCAAGGTAGCACGCCCCTGTAGTTCCAGCCACTTACAAGGCTGATGCAGAAGGATCGCCAGAGCCCAACAGGTCGAGGCTGTGGTGGCTGGGAGTGTGCTGCTGTGCTCCAGCCTGGGCAACAGAGTGGGACTCCAACTCAGAAAAAAAAAAAAAAAAGATCTTAGGGATCACCTGGGAAGTTTGTTAAAAATCCAGGTTCTTGGGTAAACTGACAGAGATGCTGTTGGTGGATCTGGGGTGTGTCTGGGACTCTTCATTTCCCGAAGCAGCCTCCTGGTTCACTGCAGCAATTTCGGCCCATACACCTCCTGAGGAATACCATACAGGGTTCTGGTTGGAAACCAGGAGCGGAGAGGAGGGGACCCAGGAAGCCTGGTGAGCTCAGGTGAGAAAACAAGTTTCATCTGTTTCTCCCCGAGTCTAATTACCCACATTATCTACCCTGCTTCTGTGGTGCCTGCAGTGGGATTCCCCGGCTGGAAGTCACACAACTAAATTCTCCTTTGTAAGTAGGAGCACGCAATCGGTGAATGGCTCTCCACTGAAGTGATTTTTTGATAGGTTTGAATCCGTCCTCCACATGGCTCAACAGAAAACGAGAGTTAGAAAGAAGGCGGCATAGGGCGTGCCCATGGCAAAGGCAGGACATCTTTGACTACAGATTCTTTTGTCACAAGATTAAAGTTGACTCCTTGAAATACAACCCGGTTTGAACTCAAAGCCAAAAGCAGTATGTAAAGAATAGGCAAAAAATATTGTAGCAATCATCAAACCCAAGATGGTTAAAAAAAAAAAAGAGAGAGATAGAGGAAAAAGCTTGTAACACGACCATTCCTTTCTTAACAATCACATCATAAATAACCTTCCCTAGCCAGCAAGGCACTTCTTTCATCTGCGACTTGAAGGCAAAGGCCTCATAGTGGGCTTTCCTGCAACTGTAAGGCAGCGATTACTTAGGACTAAAGGCTCCTGCTGGTTTGTTTTTCCAAAGGAGTCACTGGGGGTGGGACACACACACACACACACACACACACACACACACACACACACACGACTCAACACCGTAGACTGTCGTTGCATTGGTGACCAACACCTCGGAGATAATACGAGAGGAGTCATGCACCTCCCTCTGTCCCCCCTTTTTTCCTGTCCCCTGGCCTGGAGGCAGCAACATGGTCTTCAACCCCAGACTCCCCGAGACTGGCCCGCGGGGCCGACCGTGACTGTGCGTTCCATCGGCCACTTGGGGCTGCCAAGGTGGGAACACATGCTTCTGATTATCCAGACAGAAGAAATGTAAAAAGCAAGCCCAGTCCAAGCAGGAATGCAAGGCCCGTCTCCTCATGCCTGTTGACATGTGATGTCATACTTGAGAATTCTTTTTGTCACTGTGTGGACTCGGGCCACATCCAGACACCTAGACCCATGTTCTGTGACTGTCGTTGCGAAACGTAAAAGACAAAGGAGCCAGGTGTGGTGGTGCATGCCTGTAATCCCAGCACTTTGGGAGGCTGAGGTGTGATGATCGCTTGAGCCCAGGAGTTCAAGACCAGCCTGGGCAACATAGCCAGACCCCATCTCTAAAAACAAACAAACAAAAACTATGTTTATTTATATGCTGTTCTGGACAGAGGTGTGAGACTGACGTGTGAAAGTAATTTCTACTCTTAGTGTCTTCTATGTGAATTTTTAAGAGTAATGCTTTATGAAAGTTTTTTTAAAAAAAATTTTGCATCTTTACCAGGAATTAGGGCAAAAGCACACAAAAGGTGCATTGCAGGGAATCTGAGCCATGCCCCCAGCAGTCATGTTCGTGACCTGTTCCCTCAGTCACTCGGCCTCATTCAGGCACCCCTTCGCATCCACGCTCCTGTTGGCTCCTCGGCCCCTCCAATGGAGGGGTCCTGCCATCGCCGGTTTATGGACGCCACGGCTCACTGGTGGCCCTGCTCTGTTCTGGAGAGTTTGAGCGGCCTTGAAGTGGCGCCGCTCACACTGGCGGGCTCACCCAGGGCTGGGAGGAGCATGCACTTTTGGAAGGAAGGGAGGCCTTCGTTATCAAGGTTTCCTTCCACTGTGCTTTTGGCTCCTTTTTCAGCTTTAGGTTATTTTCCTGTGGTCTTTTTAGGAAAAGAATTAATCGTGGAAAATCTGCCCAAGGAGGTGGCAGAAGAGGGGACCGAGGGGACTTCTGCCTGGAAGTCGAGACCAGCAGGAGAGTTCGTGGTATGAGAGCAGAGACCAGGTGACCACGGCAAGCATGGGGGAGCAGCACGGCACTTGTGGGGCGTCTCCTCCCAGGGCCCCGGTGCTCGGAGCGGCGTTATGGCTTCCAAGTCAGAGACACCCTGAGGGAGTTCCAGCTCCAAGACTTGGTTGGCAGAAGGTGTTGCCCAGGCCTGCCGGGGGCAGCTCCCCCTTGCCTGGTGAGACTGCTGCTTGGCCCAGGCTTCTCTGGAGCGCCATCACCGCCCTGTGCCTGGCGCTAAGTTGTTACTCTTCTTATGTCTACACCATGAAGAACAGAGTCCACGGTGCGTCTTTTCCTAATATAAAGTCCAGGGCTTTTCAGAAAAACTGCTCGAGACCAACAGAGTGTTCATCTGAGAGAGGAAAAAACCCAGAGGCAGGAACCAAGCTAGGGGGAGCGAGGCTTTCCCCTGCCTGAGGCTGGAGACTCTGTGCTGGACGGAGGCGGTCTGCAGACAGCTTCATCTGCAGGACGCTGCTTGAGACATGACTGGGGCAGAGAAGGAACGGCGGAGACCCAGTGCTCCAGGCCCAAATGAACTCCCAGCTACAGACCAGAAGAACGGCTCGGCGGGTCTGGGGGGCCGGACGCACAGCTCTTGCGACGCCCGGTGCGGGCACAACTTGGTAGGATCCGAGCATTGTTGGTGTGGCACCACCACCGAGTTTCTTGGGACGTGTGCCCGCAAATTAGTTGCATCTAATTTTCCCACTTTCATCCCTAATGAGTTCTAGTTTTTGTAGCCAGCAAGACTCGGGGCACACTCTACATCTCCTGGAAGACGTAATCCCAGCAGATTACTCATTATTTCTAATTACTTCACATCTAAATGTGTGGTGCTGAGCTCATTCCACAGAGCGGCCAAGGGAGGTAGGGTTCCTCTCCACCACTTTCCTCTCAAATAGAAATATGGACATTTCACAACTGGACCCTTACAGCCAAAACCAAAAATCTGCATCTACTTCTGGCCTTGTTATCTGGAATACAGGATGCAACACAATTGGCTGCAGAGGGTGGTGGCGTGCATCCAAAAGATGAGGGGAAGATGATGTGAGCTGGTGAAGACAAGGGCTGAGGACAGCTCAGTAGGGTGAGCTCCAGAGAGGACCATGGGCTCCGCTCTCTGATGCAGCCTTGGTCCGTTGACCTCACGACGTCCTAGTATCGCTATTCGTTTTGGACACGAAGCTAGGATGAACAGGCCAGGTGGGTTTGTCCTTGGCCTTCCTGGTGTCAGCACTGAACATCCTATGTCCCATGCAACCTCTCAGCTCAGGAGTCAGTTACCCTACAGGGCACCCAGATGTGGGCATTTGAGGTATGTAAATGCATGTGATGCATTTCAAAGAGTGACATTGGAAATTCAGTTTTTCCTGTAATCTCAGCACTTTGGGAGGCCGAGGCGGGTGGATTACCTGAGCCCATGTGTTCATGACCAGCCCGGGCAACTTATCGAGAACTCGTCTCTACAATAAAATAAAAAATTAGCTAGGCGTGGTAGCGCGTACTTTTAGTTCTGGCTACTTGGAAGGTTGAGACGGAAGGATCGCCTGAGCCTGGCGGGTCAATGCTGGGGTGGTCGCGAGTGTGCCACTGCAGCCTGGCACACAGAGTGAGACTCCAATTCAAAAAAAAGAAACTCCGTTTTTCTCCTAAGCCGCCTCCCAGAATATTTGCATTCCCCCCCACTTGTTACTGAAGAGAACGGATGAGAAAAAGGCATTCAGCCCTGTGCTAGTAAGATGGGTCTTCGTGGTGTGAGCACCGTGGTTCTGAGTACCGTGAGGGGACAGTGCAGAAAGCTCAAGTTCACGGCTTTGAGACACACATCCTGCTGAGATGCATCTCTTCTCCCCCACACTCCCTCCCGAGGAGCGTTCTGTGTCCTGCCGTCTGTCCCAGGGTCCCTGGAGGAGATTTCCAGCAAGTTCAACTCCATGAAGCAGAGTGTGGACCCCTCCGTTCTACCCCTAGGAGTTTCTAGTCAAACAGGAAGATATTTGTTAAAAGATACTTTTGGTGACACGTCTCTGCTTCTCTTGGATGGGTCACTGTGTTGAGACAGACTTTGGAGCACATTCAAGGCAGTCTGGCTTAACCCAGCTTACATTTGGGGGCAAACCTCTTGGATTTGGAGCCCAAAGAACAATGCACAGCTGCACCTTGGATAAAATCATGACCCCAGAAGGCAGCCAAGGAACACGTTTACCATGGTTCAGCTGTCGGGCAGATGGAGCGAGGGCGTGGGGCTTGGCCTGACACAAGCCGTCGTGGTTCTGGGCATGTCATCCCCAAATCAGAGAAAACTTCTCTGGGACCAGAGTTCGCAGTGTGACAAAGTCCCATGTTGGGGCGTCTCTGGGGACCACCACACAGACATGGTGGCATGTAAATTCCGTAATTAGAGGGAGTTGAGATGATCTGATAAATTATAGGATGAGTGTTTCTTGAACTTAGGTTTCAAGGGCAGCCAGTTTCTTAAAATGAGAGCCATGTTAGGAAGCAGAGAAAAGGGGTCTGCGGTGGCCATGTTGAGACGGGCGTGTCCACTTTCGTTCACAGAGCCTGCAACCTCTGAGCTCTTTCGGTGGGACAGAGAATCAGGGCAGAGTTTCCATCCCTAGAGAGCCTGTCTTGTTGGCCCAGGATGGAATCTAGGTATGAGTATTCATTTTTAGACTCCCCCAGATGAATTTAATGGGCAGTTGGACTTGAGAACCACTGCTCTGGGGCTAAAACACAGAACCCATGTCCGGGCACAGGGAGATCGTCTGATGTTGAGGACGATTTGGAGTGACCAGAAACAGCCCGCTCAGCTTTAGTCCGTCACCCACTCGGTCATGCTCTGACCCGGAGGGGCGGTTTCGAACAGAGACATATTTGGTGTTTCCAAGAAGGCGTCAGAGTATGAGGGTTTCAGCTAAAAAACAGAAAACAGAAACGCAAGCTCACTCTGCGGTGTTTTCCGTTCTCCAGCTGACCCAAGTGGGAGACAGTGGATCAAATATCCTCTGACAAACAGACACCGCATCTTGACTTGCAGAAACAGCAGAGCGTTACGGAAAGCTGCACGGGTTGGGCACGTTGCTTCTCACCCTCCGTGGGCCACACTGAATGAGACGGAGCCAGCCAGGCATTCTCTCAGAGCTTCATTAGGCCTGTGTCTGCCTTTAGGATGAGTCACCACCAGTGGCATTGTCAGGCCCCGAGCATTTCCCCAGTGGAAGCCTTCCCAGTCTGTGACACAGGACTTCTCAGAGACGTGCGCTGTATGCAGCATTGTTGCTATTAAGTCACACTCGCTATTAATATTCATGTTGCAACATAACAAACGTATGTGTTGTAGGAGTACACTCTGTTTCCTTCCAACTCTCTGTGTGCCTTCATCAGCTGCCTTGAGCCTGTGAACATAACTCTGCCTTATTTGTTATGTCTAGAGGTGTTTGCATCCAGGCACTGGTGCATCGTTTTCACAGGCTGTTGGTCTGATTGTTAAAGTGGTCATGTCAAGTTTTCCATTTCTAGGATTTTATGAGATTTTTCTGGGTGTTGGGTGTTTCATAAGGTAAATCGAGGCATTACTTTTCTTCCCCCTCCCTCCTCTTTTTCTTTCTTTCTTTCTTTCTTTCTTTCTTTCTTTCTTTCTTTCTTTCTTTCTTTCTGTCTGTCTTTCTCTCTCTCTCTCTCTCTCTCTCCCCCCCCCCCCCCCCGCCTCCTTCTCTCTCTGTCTTTTTCTCTTTCTTTCTCTCGTCAGGGTCCTAACTCTGTTGCCCAGGCTGGAGTGCAGTGGTGCCATCACAGCTCACCACAGCCTCAGCCTCAACCAGTCAATCCTTTGCCTCACCTTCTGATTAGCTGGGACTAGAGGTGTGCATCATTATGCCTGGCTAATTTTTTTATTTTTATGTTTTTTAGAGATGAGGTCTCACTATGTTGCCTAGGCTGGTCTTGAACTCCTGGGCCCAAGCAATCCTCCCGCCTCAGCCACTCAGAGTGCTAGGATTACAGGTGTGAGCCACCATGCCTGGCCAAGACAGTTCTTTCTTATCTGCATTAGAGTTGAGAGAAAGGTAATGGATGTGTGGTTTGCTCTTGGTCTCTGTGGCTCCCCTACATCAAGAGGGACATCTGACGTGTGACAGTCTAGTGTCTTTTGTCCTTCTTGGTCTGAGGGACACTACGGTTTTGCCCTCAGCTTCTTCGGAACTTGTTAGGTGACTTACTGTCTTTCTCTTCTTGGGTCTCAGCTCTCATGAATCTGTTTCCTGAGGAGCATTTCAGAGTAACATTCTTGAATCACCATGCGATAAGGAGCCGAACGCAGGGCAGCGTCTACTAGATTGTGTTCCATGGTTAATCTCTGAGGGATTTCTGGATATGAAGAGATTTATGCTCAAGTATGTTTGGGAACTGCTGCAGACTCTTGGAGATTTACGGAGCACGTTAAGTGGTTAGCCATTCTCAGAGATGTCTGCCATTAGAGGACAGAGCCACTTAATTTTGTCTGACCCAGCGTTTCCCAAGCGACTTTGACCCTACAGCTTCTTTGCATCCTGTGGACATTTTGGGAAATGCTGAAGGAACAGACCAGCTCAGTTTTTACCAGCTATATAACACTGGAAAAGCTACTTGATGCTTTAAACCTTACTCACCTCGTTTGAAAGAAGGGCTCACACCTAGGCCACCACGCTGTGACAACACTTTGTTACTATAGAAATAACCAGAAGCATCCCCAGCAGAGCATAATGAGCAAACATAAACAGTGGTTTAACACATAGGAAAAAAAGCTGTCTTTTTTTACATTTTGAAAAACAGTTCTTTCCTGAAGGTACTGATAAGATGTGATCCAATGTCATGGATAAAATTATACCTCCATAATTAACTGGACACACCTTCATCTCTGGGGCATTTGATTCCTCCTTTGCCAAGGAGCAGATCAATGGTTTTTAAAAATAGGACATAAAGCTAACTCTATAACGATTGCAAGATGAACAAAAAAACTGCTGTACTTTTTCCCTCAGAAAAGTAAATCCTGAGATATTCTGAACTGTGGCCTAGCCAGGTCAGGAATGCTTCACTGGTCTATTAAAATGTTGATAAGCACTGGCTGTTTCCCTATGGCAGTGGGTCGCTCCGGTTTTTTCAAAGATTCTCCATGGTCAGTTCATAAATCAGAGATGTGTATGTGCCTGATAGGAACAGTATTTAGAATGGTTAACTGGGGCCCGTGATACTGCTTCACGGTTTAGTCCTTCCAGCTGGATGTGTTTTTCCCCAAACTGCCCCCAGGAGCCAGATTTTTCTGCAGTTCCATGGATACTCAAAGCCCTTTATTTCAGGGTAATTTGCATTTCTGTTTTCCAGCATCTGAAATGGCTGGAAAGGATTCTGGCCACGGGGTAACAGAGGCAAGTGGCGGATGTACTAAGCAGCCCAGCCGGAATCCCGCCTGTGGGGCACAAGGGCAAACCCATGGTGCCTTCATGCCCGGGGACTCCTGCGAGGTTCCCTTCCCACTGGACTTCATCGAGGTGACAGGGCTGAGCTCAGTGTTTTCATCCTACAGGAAGTCTTCTGGATCTCCCACTTCTCTGGGTTCCGTGGACCTGAACACTCTTCTGTTCCGACAGTTGTCACACCAGGTGACACCAGTTCATTGACGCGTTTATCACCCTCCCTAGACTGAGTTCTTGAGGTCAGAAGGTTTGACCTCACGAGCCGGTAGACTGGTGTTGAACTTAGCAGACCTTCAACAAACGGTGGGATGGCTGCATGAACGCATGGTCTGAAAGTGCCTGCCAGGCCACTGCCGGTGCCCAGCCTCCTTCTGCTGGGGCCTATCTGTCCCCCGATCTCATCCCAAGGGGCTTCCAATGCTCAGCTGCCATGTTCTGTGCCTTGTGACTCGGCAATCTTGCCCCGGCTGGCCAGACCGACTGTGCGACTCAGACTCTGATATCTGCAGAGCCACAGAAACTCTGTTCTGAATGGCAGTTACCGACCCTGCCGTCCCCTTCTGCTGTGGTTGGAGCCAGTGGTTAGAAAGTAGAGAGGGGAGAAGGGCCTTGACCTTGAAGCAGAGTGGCCCTGAAGGATGGCCATGAGAAGGCGAATGCTGGTCTGCAGACAACCAAGTGGACAGACGGTAGATGGGGGTGAGGGGAAAGGGGAGGGAGAGGGAGGGAGATGGTGGTGGGAAGAAATTACTGTCTTGACATGCCCTTGTGTCCTTGGTTTCAGCTTCTGGTGTCTAAGCTAACCCGAGCATGTGTGGTGGTCAGAAAGTGAATCTCTAAGACTTTGTAAGATCAGGAAGCTGAGGGTAGCTTTGTTCTGAGGAGGAGTAGGCGTTTGCTTTGTGCATGTGGACGTCCTTCGGAGCCAACCTAAAGCCCAAGGCGGGTTGTTCAGCGTGGTCCTGGAGCCGATCAAGAGTAGGGGTTGCTGAGGGGGGTGGGGGTCCGTTCTTTCTAACAAGCTAGTCCTGGCATTCCATGCTTGTGAAGTTTATGAAGCCTTGTTCTCTGAGGACATGCAAATTGAGCGAATGCCCTGGAGGTCTTCTGTGCCAAAGGTGGCCAGAAGGACTGAGAGCTAGTCTCATTCACCTGAGGTCATTTGTGCCCCAGCTGTCCTGCTCTGGAACAAGCTGCTCGATCTCCTGGGGGAGGCAGGGAGAGAGCTGGTGCTTCCACTTGCTACGTGATGAGCTGTGTCATGGGATGTGCTGGGGACACATTATTCATTGACTCTTTTTTTCTTTCGAATAAAGGACCTGTCAGAAAGCGGGGAATTTTCTACCTATGTTGTAACTAGCTAAGATTATTATTTCTTTAAAGTGTAAGGCAAATTCAAACTTGCAGAAGACAGAATGTTGAGACACAAGGAAATAGTGATAAATCACTGATTTCTTAATATCCTTGCGTCATTAAGAAAATTGTGCTCAGGACGCTCACAGGCAGGCCTGGGCACTCCCCTCTCTCCCCAGGCAAAGCTGGCGATGCGTCAGAGCCCTCCGAACCTTCTGTGGGAGCTCCTTCTCTTTTTCAGGGACACTTCTGACGGCCTAGAATACAGCCCATCCACTCGCTGAGATCAAAGTCTTCCAGGCTCTTCTACCCTGCTGGCAACACTTACAGGCCAGGATGTCTTTGCATCCTCTGCTTATCCATGGGGCCCACCTCTACTTATCCTGGTTTCTGAATAAAAATACCCTGACTGGTTCTGATCACTCAATGATCATTATATTTAATACTGTTAAGGTATTTTTCAAACTCTGGGTTCACTCTTGTCCTAAAATTCTGGTCACAAGATTGAGATGATACAGGGGAATATAAGACAAAATCCCCAATAAAAGAGAAAACTAAAAACGATGTCAATATGCAAGCAAGGGCTCTCTAAAGTATTTTCTTTTGTTTGTTTTAAAAACACGAGTATAAAGAGGGAGTAATTTATGCATGAGAAGTCACCGAAATTGCTTTTGGGCAGCAGTTTTTTTTTTTTTTTTTTTTAATAAAAGTAAGACATTTTATTTTACAAAGATGGAGAGAAATAGAAGAAAAGTTTACAGTTTTTCTGTAAGTAGAAATCCTCTGTTCTTTTCTTCTAATCCTCAAAAGTAGCCACTAGCAACAGTACAACACGCACCTATTGAGAAATCTACATAAACATACAAACTCAATTGAGGCTGAACTCTATGTATACTGTTTTAAAATATACTTTTTCATTTAAAATATAACTTAGATACAGGGCCAGGCTCAGTGACTCAGTCTGTCATCCCAGCACTTTGGGAGGCCGAGGTGAGTGGATTGCCTGAACCCGCGAGTTCGAGTCCCGCCTGGGCAACTTCCCCAGAACTCGTCCCTACAATAAATCAAAAAGTAGCTGGGTGTGGTAGTGCGTGCCTGCAGTTCTGGCTACTTGGAAGGGTGAGGCAAAAGTATTGCCGGACCCCAGCAGGTCGACGCTGGGGTGACCGTGAATGTGCCACGGCACTCCAGCATGGGCGACAGGGTGAGACTCCAACTCAAAAATAAATAAATATATAACTTAGATATCTTCCATGGTGATATGTAGATATAGATTTAAACTATTATTTTTATTTCATTTAAAACATTTTTATAGAGTCAGGGTCTCACTGTGTTTCCCAGGCTGGAGTACAGTGGTTGTCGATAGGCACAGTCATAACATACTATAGCCGCAGACTCCTGGACCCATGTGATCCTCCCACCTCAGCCTCTCAAGTAGCTGGGACGACAGGCACCCACCACCATGCCTGGCCAACTTACTCTTTTTAGTAACTAACACAGCATACTACAGTGTAGAACATCCGTAACTAACTGTACTCATTCTCTATATTAACACTTGGGGTATTTCCATTTCTGTCCTCGGTGCCAAACAATGCTTCATGGAATAGTCTTGTAAATAAAGTACCGTTTGTTTGTTAGAGTCTATCTGTAGAGTAAGTTATTAGAAGCGGAAGTGTTGGATTAAGGAATAGGTGATTCTAAATTTTGGTAGATCAGAATTTAGACTTTCACTGCGAGGATGTGCCAAAGAGTATTTATGGTGAGATAATTGTCAGCCTCAAGTTTCTTCCCTTGTATGGTCTCCTTTCAAGGCCCACACAAGACCTTAAAAATGCGTAGATGTTTCTAATATTTTTTTGTAAAATTAGCAGAAGTAAGATATTTTAACCACACTCAATGATGACTACTAGCTCTTAACTATACCTTCTTCACCATTGCACCCTCACATGCCACGCAGAGCCAGAGCAGCTGCCGGGAACTTGGAATCAAGCTTGGGAAGCACAGTCGGGAACGCCATCGCAACAGAAACTTAAAAGACATTTTCGAAGCTTCCAACATAATAAACAAGGAATCACAGATCCTTGATGCCGACACACAGGAAAAGTACATTTCTGGGTCCTCTTGAAAGCTGTTTGTTTAATAAATAACATAAAATTCAGATGAAAAGTTAGTGGAATATGAAACCAAGGCAAAAAATGTGAGTGGTGGAATCTGTGGAAGGGATTTTGATGGAAAGAGGTGAGCTGTGATCTTGTTCTTCTGGCCGCATGCTGGTGTTGGGGGAACCTCCCTGCCAACAGCACGAACCAAGAGAAGTTAGCCAAGCTTCAGGCTCAGGCCTGGATGGGGCAAGAACAGAGCTCACGGAAAGAAGGAGGTGCGCAGGACAGCCATGGCGGAGACAAAACGCTCCGGAGTTCTCCAAGGAACTGGCTGTGGAAAGTCTCTCGGGGGTTGAAGAGCTGACTGTGATTGAAAATGGTGGGCAGTTGCTCATCTCAATAATCCCAAAGTCAACCTTCCCTCCCTGTTAACTCCTCTGTAGTTACCGGCCGTGCAGAAGCCAGCCCCATCCCAGAAACGCTTCCTGGAATGTTAAGTCAGCTGGGTGCTGACAGCTTAACAAGCTTAGAAGTTAGCCAAGTGGTTCCCATGGCAGGTCTCAAACAGCAAAGCACCAAGCCCAGCAGACACTGATGTAGAAAACTTTGATGAGGCATCAAAGAAAGAAAATTAACATCGTTCTTTGGTTTTTGGAAGCTGGCGCAGATTGGGTTTAGCAAATAAGTTATGGGGTTCCAATGTTTTTCAGACATGGAGAGCATCATCACATTATACTAGCTCAGTAATATAAGTATTTTGTATAATGAAAAAAGAAGTGAATTGTTTAAAAAAGTAAGTTCACTCCAAAAAGCAGTAATTTCTTGAAAAGACATACAAATTTGATGTAGAAGTAGTGAAAAGACTTGGATTATTTGATAAACCAATAGAGAGTGAATCCTATACGTGCATTGAAAATGATTGTTTCTGATTGATTTGACAGGAAATGCTGGCACTGACTGTAACAACACAAAGTTCACAGCCCACCGCTGTGGCAAGGACACCAATTACAAGGGCCACAATTCAAATTCAAATGGTCTTTAACACCGATTAGTAACTATGTAACAACATTTGATATTCCCTGAAATATCAGAGTTCATATTGAAAGAAATATTTTAGAGGATTTTTCAAATTTATCAGCTGTCTGAAAAATTTATATGTCTCCAGTAAGTTACAAATCTGAAAGAATCTTTTCTAAAAACTATGAAAAATTTAAAAAGTGTTGATCAACCATGCTAGAGGAAGGATGACTCCTATTTCTATATTCTCTATGTAAAATATTATAAAAGTATCACATAAAATGAGAATCACAAAAATGTATAACCAAAAAAGGAGGGAAAAGTTTCTACAGGGGTTCCAGGCAGGACATCAATACAAATATTATGGTTATTATTCTGGATTTTGTGATGTTTGTGGTATTTGGCATTTTTAAAAAACATGTAATTTATTGGAATTCTTTATTCTAAATAAAATTCAAGATCACACTTACTATTATTTTTTCAAAAGAGGTTCAGGCACACATGTTGGCTCCATCCCTGAGTTTCGTGATTCCCCATGCTCCTGCAAAGTTAGGTAGCTTTAAAATTTTTTATACCCTTTCATTATGTTTGCCTCTCAGTTGCCTTTTAAAAGAATTCATTTGTGAGAATTCTGAGCATAATACAATTATCCCTTCGTCTGTTGTTCGTGCTTCAAATCCTTTGCCCAATTATTTGTTGATTCTTTAATGTTGCTTATGGTGTAATTTTTTTCTCATTCAAAAATTTTTATTTTCATTAGCTTTATCAAGTGATGGAAACATTTTGAAAAGCACAAAAGTGCTACCTTTAACATGTTGGGGTTTAAATATGGGTTGACTCCGTTAAACATCCTTAATGTTAAACAAGATAAGTGCAACTTAAGAAACCCTAAACCCTGAATATTTTGACTTGCTTCTTCAAGCCAGAGAGGTGGTAAAATGTCTTTCCTTTAGAAATCAAGGACGCTAGATATTTCCTCTCCTTCCTTCCTCTGCAAGGTCAAGTACCCAACATAGGCATTGGTAGGGAAAAAACCCAACCTATGGGACTTGCATTCCTTGCCAAGAAGTGGCCCAAGAAGCGCAAACCTGACTACCCATGCTGCTGTCCTCCAGGGCAAGTGCCCCGTATTTACTCTTTTGGGCAGAAACATTCAAAAGTCATTTTTCCAGGCTCTTATCCCTGTATGCATTTTGATGACTGATCCATGCCAACCTTGTACAAAAGACAAGTTCTTTCAAGAACGTGTCCAGAACAACAAGCCATGCTGCTCACCTGCCTGGCAAACTACTTCTCTCCTTGAAGCTCCCTTCAGCTTTTGCTGCCTCAGTGAAGCATTTCAAGGAATAAATAATCACTCCCTCATCGATGATTCCATAGTATTAGTTCACAGTATCTTTGTAGCACTTAAGATGTATTATCGTGTAATGTTTATTATGCTTATTTCTCCTTCATTCCATCATGAGCTTTTTGTAGGTGTGGCTGTGTTGCATTCAGCCTGAAATCCACAGAACCCAGCTGAGGGTTTGGCACATAGTAGGTACTCAAGACAGTTTTGTAGAATGATATAACGGCTGTTAATATTCTTTAAATGGAGAATGAATAGTGTACCCAAACCACCAAAAGTCTCGTTAGAAGTATTGCAGGTGTGTGGTATAGGTTGTTTTGGTGATAACTGAATGAACGGTATTCTGCTAAGTAGGCAAAAATAATGCATGGTGGGTTGGATTTTTTTTTTTTTTGAGTTGGAGTTTCACTCTGTCCCCCAGTCTGGAATGCCATGGCATGCTCACGGCCACCCCAGCGTCGACCTGCTGGGCTCCGATGATCCTTCTGCCTTAGCCTTCTAATTAGCCAGAACTACAGATGCACGCTACCACACCCGGTTAATTTTTGATTTATGGTAGAGACGAGGTCTCGCCAGGTTGCTGGGGCTGGTCTTGAACCCCGAGGCTCAAGCAATCCACTCGCCTCAGCCTCCCAAAGTGCTGGGGTGACAGGCTGAACCATCAAGCCCAGCCCGGGTTTTTATTCTTAGGTTTCTCCGCTCTTGCTCTCTTGTCCCTGAATTCATGACTCTATTCGCTTTCAAGAGCCAAGGACAGTATCCCAGCAATTTGTAGACAGTCTTGCTTGACTATAAATGGGTTCACACGTTGATGCCTACAATCACCCTTTATATGAAGTAAAAACTGCTAACTTCTGTAGAGAGACCTGATTTGGACTCTAAAATGCCAGTACACTGACTTTGACAAATACTCATATGTATAATTATACACAATAAGCATTTCGGACAAGGGCTTCAAAGTCTTTTAAACATGGGTAGTTGGGCAATCCCCTCAGGTCCCCTCCCGCTGTGGGAGCTTTTCTGTCCTCTCAATAAATTCTGCTTCCAAAAAAAAAACAACCCAACAGTCTGGTATTTAATCAGTTCTAGATTAATAGGCATTGCTCAATTAACCAAATTATTGGTTGAGCAAAGTCAGCAAATAACCTCAGGCCCCACCACAATTTGCCCTCATGGAGGTCAAGGGCAGAAAAACATTCGTTTGGATCTTTAATGATATCTAGTCAATTTATATCATCTGTAGTCTTTTGTCCATTTATCATTCACTTGGGAAAACGAATCCCACAATGACTGACTCAAAGGCACCTGGCCTTTAGCTGAAAAGCAGATAATTCATTTACTTGGAATAGACAATTCTCTAAGAAAATTCTAATGGGATTCTTTTGTAAAAGCCAATAAGCCCAGTGACATTTCCATTGCAACCCTGATGATTCCACATTAAGTTAGTTACGTCAGCCCTATCTGCTTGAATATACTGCAGGTTTAAAATAGCTGCTGAAGTTGTATCCCTGGACACATAACCTGTTTGAATGTCTAGTTGACACTGGCTATACACAAAATCTTCAAGATAGCCCACTGTATGCTCATTTGCAATAGACCCCAAACGAGGGCCAGAGATGTTAGGCCATTTGGCTGACATCACGTACCAGAACCAGAATCTAAATCCAAGCAGATATGACGACAAACGATGCCCTTTCCACTGTACAGTTTAATTCAGCTTGCTATAACCTTGTGAAAAAAATGTGTTCCCTGTGTTGCAGGTACCCAATTTGTAAATATGTTATAGGACTCTGTTTCCTCCACCTATATCTCTGTTTTTTTAGGGCGACTCCATAAACACTATCCCTGCTTGCTCCGTCTGTCTGGTAACTATGCTGTTGGGAGTGAGGGCTGTGGTAAAGAATTGTCCTGCTTCTGCCCAACTTTTTGCATGCCTTTCCTGCACCCTCATCTATTTCTTGACTCAGCCTCTCACTAGTAACGGGCAGGAAAATTCCACCTTAGACAAAGTTCTCTTTGTTCCTATTATATTCTCCTTAGGAATCTCCTTCCTTTCCTTCCCTTTTCAACCCTCACCCATTTCTTTAAAAATAAACGAGCGACCTATTTTTCCATATCCTCTACTTCTTATTTGTTATTTCAAGAGTCTTCCTAATTGTGACTGACAAGTAGAAAAGAATCGATAACAATGCACCTAAAACCAAGGGACCATTAAAGTCCAAGGCTCTGAAACTACCAGACAGTCCCTTTCTGCAAGGCTGCAGTAAACTCACCTAACTAAATGTCTTTCCGCGGCACAGTATTTCTGAAAGATAATAACAAAAACACCATCACTTATGTCTTAAAAATGTTTAAAGGACTATCCCTGCAATGGTATTGAATTTTTTTTTTTTTTTAAAGTTGGAATCTCACTCCATTGCCCAGGCTGGAGGGCAGTGGCACGCTCACGGCCAACCCACCTTGACTTGCTGGGTTCCGGCCATCCTTCTCCCTCAGCCTTCCAAAGAGCCGGAACTATAGGCATGCGCTACCACACCTGGCTAATTTTTGATTTATTGTAAAGATGAGGTCTCACCAAGTTGCCTGGGCTGGTCTCAAACCCCCGGGTTGAGGCAATCCACTCAACTAGGCCTCCCACAGTGCTGGAATTACAGGCTGAGCCACTGAGCCCGGTCTTTTTTCTTCTTCTTTTTAAACACAGTGTACATAGAGTAGCCAACATGACAACGGAAACGGGGTTTTTAGTTTGCCTGCTTTGTGCCATTGTTTATAAGGAAAAATACATTCTAGTTCCTAACAACCAACTGACAAGCGAGCTGTGATTCATTACTTTTTAAAATCGGGGACTCCTGGCGTTCGTTGCAGTAGAGACGCACACTTTCATTTTGGGTAACTGTGCATAACCAATCTGCCCTCAGGTCTTCCTGTCTTCCAGCCTCCTCCTTCGTTTCTGGCTTGGTGATGACTTGACTTGCCAAGAGACCTGAAGGCTTGGAAGAAGCATGTGTTTTGGTCTCCATCTCAAACCTGAGCTTTTGATTATCCATGGCTTTATCTGGACCATCTCCCCTTTCTTTTTGCCTGGTGACTGGTAATCTCTTTGAGACAAAGTATTCCTCTTGGCTGACCAGATGTATACCAGATAGAAAGAGCAGAGCTGAGCAATCTCTCATATTCCCTTTATTGAGTGGAACCAGTAGAAAGAAGCTGGAGTCCTGCTATTTGAAAAAATCCATGAACCTTGAATGGTGTTGGAGAAAACCTTAGTAAAAGAGGTGAGAACTTAGGAGAGTGAAGAGGAAAAACCTTATGAGGGAATTAGCATAAATTAACCATAAGCGTTTAAAAAACATATTATCATGATTTTAAAAATCCAGCAGAATCTATAAAATAAAATTTATAGAGAAGATTATTGGGGAACCAGTAATTTCACTGTGTTATACTTATTTAAGTCTCTTGGAGTAATTTCTGCATAGTTGACTTATTTTTTTTTAAAGGAAGAGACCAATTACATTACATTTCATTAAACTATAAATCTCAGAAGCAACGCCTTAATTCACATGGCTATTTGGGATGGTTCTAGACATGTAAGTCTTCAAAATTTGAAGTTCAGATCTGTCAGGACAATGACCTAGATTCCTCTTCAAGTTAGATCCTGCAAGATTCGTTGCCTCACACGGAATAATAGCACTACTCTTTCTACCTCGGCCTCTACACAGACCAGGCTCAGTCAGAAAAGACACACACTGAAGATAAAGATGAGTTTTTTCTTTTCTAAAAAAAAAAAAATACCTCAAGTTGCTATCTCTACAGGAGCCATAGGATATCTTAGGAATATGCCGGTGATAGAGGTAGCATTCGTGACAAGTCAAAGAAGATATTCTACCTTGATCTTTTGCTGTAACCTGGCAATTTCCATGTAGTAAAGCTCCTGAATTTTAAGAATAGATCAATTTATTAAATTTTGTATTCATTTTTGAGCAATTGGTTTTTGAAGCACATCTTAGCATGGCAACCAGTTTTTGAGGTTTCAAAGTAAAAACATTTCCAAATACTTTAAGTTCTAAGTAGAGTTTCCCTCCTTTAAAGGATAGCACTCCTTTTTTTTTTCTCTCTCTCTCTCTAAACTTAGTTCTCCTATACACATTTCCTATGGTGAAGGTGGGACTTTCCTCATGACCTCTTAAGTCCATAACAATCCGTAATTGTATGAAGAGTAGAGTCTCGTGGCTTACATCAGTGTATACTCATTTGTAAATTGTTTTTTCAAACAAACAATTGACTTCCTAGGAGGATATTTTCTTTTCTTTTTTTTTTTTTTTTTTGGATTGGAGTCTTACTCCATCACCCAGGCTGGAGTGCAGTGGCACGCTCACGGCTACCCCAGTGTCGACCTGCTGGTCTCCAGTGATCCTTCCACCTCAGCCTTCCAAGTAGCCGGAACTACAGGTGCGTGCTACCGTGCCCAGTTAATTTTTGGATTTATTGTAGAAATGAGGTCTCACCAAGTTGGCCAGCCTGTTCTCGAACCTGTGGGCTTGGATAATCCCCTCACCTCGGCCTCCCAAAGTGCTGGGATTGCAGGCTTGAGCCTCCTCGCCCGGTGGTGATGATCCCTTCACTACTTTAAAGCTTTGTCTCTTATTCTCTTTCCATTCCCCAAGAAAACACTTAACATTTCTTGGGGGTCAAATTAAGAAGAGTGTATTCAATCATTAACATAAAAGAAAGCTTAGTTAAATTATTCTTCCAGGAAAGAAGAGATAACATCTCACACCAAAAACCGTACCATATTTTGGAATTTCTCAAAGCACAATTTAAAAAGATACACCACCAGTAATAGACAGAAATGGAACTAATCAGACTTAAACTGAGTTGATATTTTTGAGTGAATTTCTCAGTTATACTGACGGTTGGAGATGAGGCATTCCTGGAAGCTTGTTTGTACTGGTGATGAGAAAGAATTTATAGTAGTGATATTGTGATTTCCTTTCATTATCTGTTCTCAACAGACTATCCTTTACACCCACGCCTTTCATTCTCATACCAACTTTGTAGGGAGGTGTTATGGTCTCCTCTTCAGACACTGGGAAATGCAGGCTTAGAGAGGTTAAGGACTTAGCATTAAATAAGCATCTGGCTGGCTGGGATTTAAACTCATCACCTAACTATAAAACCCTGTGCTTGTGTGCCTCAAACTCACAATATCACTGACATCTGTCCAACATCATTCTCTCTTGGCAAGAAGCTGGAGGGTCTGAGTCAAGTGATGTGACAGAGAGTCTACACTTTTTTTTTTTTTGAGTCAGAGTCTCACTCTGTTGCCCAGGCTGGAGTGCCATGGCACACTCACGGCCACCACAGCCTCAACCGGCGAACCTTCCGCCTCAGCCTTCCAAGTAGCTGGAACTACAGGCAAGTACTACCATGACTGACTAATTTTTTGATTTATTGTAGAGATCTTGCCATATTGCCCAGGCTGGTCTCGAACCACTGGGCTCAGGCAATCCTCTCGCCTCCGCCTCCCAATATGCTGGGATTGCAGGCTTGAGCCACCGCACCCAGCCGAAAGTCTATGCTTCTCAGGTCCCTTCTGAGTTGAGAGAGAATGTCTTCCTCGTCTGCTTTATCCTAGCTTTCACTCCATGGCGTTCTGTCCTGTGTCTAGGCTTGCTTATTCAGACCACTTATTACCAAGACCCTGCCATATGCCGCAGACATCTCCTAGAAGCCCAGCTGATCTCTCACACATCCTCTGTCTGGTGCTCCTGGTAGCTGGTATACCAGGTGGTTATCAGGAATTGGTCCTTACTCAACTGGAAACAACACTCAAAACCATACTCCTTCATACCTAAAAGGCACTAAACATCTGATGGTTTAATAGATGACGTGAGTGGAAGTAAATTAGTGTCGTGCCATGATTATATAGAAAGTCAGCGCTGCCTTTGTGAATTTGGGTGATATTTTGACAGAACGGTTCTAATTGGTCTTGGAATGTCTCAGAGGAAGAGAGCTGTTTGTTGGAAAAAGTACTTAGGTGTGCTCTGGGGATCTGCTTGTCATCTGGGGTTGACAAGGTGAAGAGAGAGACTTTAGACACTCCCGTCCTTCCCTGCCCGTGTTTCTTCAGAAGACTTGAAATCCGGGGCAGTTTCATGGCTCAAGGAATTTGGCTCCAGGAACATTCCAGAAATCCAGACTCCCAGGCCTACCAATGAGCCTAGCAGGAAACCAGGAGAGGAGCCAGGGAGAAGAAAAGGAATGCAGTGACTCAGAATTGCTCACACTTCTGAGGTTGCCGCTGAAGGGGTGGACACTCCACACACAGCCCAGACCATGCTGAGTCCGACCAAACCCAACAGCGCCGGGCAGTGGCCGGAGTCGACCTGAGGATGACTCACCAAGTTTCTGCCTGAGTGGACTTGGTCCTGGAGAAAGGCAGCAGGCAACTGTCGCCCTGAGACACCCCCGCAGTGTCCTCTCTCACCCGTCTTCCCTCCTGTGGAGTCTCACCTTCCACCCGAGTCCCACCACACCATCTGTGCACCCCGCTGCAATGTCATGAGTCAGCTGGGTCCTGGCGGGCCCCCTGGTGACTTCTGTGGTGTGGTTAAGACTTCTGGTCACCCTGGGGAAAGCACTTGGAGTCCAGGGTGCTAGGCCAGGAGGCTGCCATAACTTTCACCACCATGTGACATTGGATGCGAATAGACTTCCCTGTAGAAACCGATGGAGGCTTAGCTTTCACACTCAGGTTGACGCGAGGCCAGAGGCAGCATGTGTGAGCAGAGCAGAAGAAAGGGGGTTATACGAGGAAAAGCAGCTGGAATTCTCTGCAGCTTCAAGAGGTGATGTCTTTCTGGTCTGGCGCTGGACGCAAGAGTCCATGGGCTTGAGTCTCTGCGTTGTGAGGGAGAGCCCACATTGTGTCTGGACTGCAATGTAATTTCGCATCCTTCACAATGCCCAGACTTCTCTTTCCTCTCTGTAGCACGGAGACTTGGCCGTGCATCGATGTTTCGGTGTGTTCCCCGCACACGGAGGGTTCAAGGATGAGGAGACTGGCTGGCAGTGTGTTTTGGTGGGGGACTGGCAGCAGTGGGGGCAGTGGCCTGGACTGGAACAGGTGAATCTTGGGGCTACAGGGCTCTCGGCCGCAAAGCTCGGCACTGGCAGTCACAGGAGGAAACGATGGGATCGCCTTGAAACAGATGACTCAGAGTTTTCTGACTTGGAGGGCTTGGGGCCAATTCCTGATCTCACCCTGAAGCTTCCTGGAGGACCTGGATTCTCCCCAGAGGTCTTCTACCTAAACTGGGGCCTGGACCACACCTGTCTGCCCCTGAGGAAATCAACGGACAAAAACTCTGCCCGAAGTCAATGCAGCTGTTCTCATGAGATCAGATGTGGATCAGAGTGACAATGTTCCTGGGAGCGCCATTTACCATATATGTCAGTCACGAGTGACAAATTACGGTACGGTAAGGCACTTTAAAAAGGCTGCAGACTTCCCTGCTCAGGAAGCTGGCTTCGAAGAACAAGGAAGGGCGTGTTCCACGACAGCCTGTTCGACTCTAGGAACATTGTCCTATTTATTACTAGTGTTTACAGAAACTCTTGCATTAAGGTCAAGTTTTGATCCAGAGGGGGAAAATCACCGTTAAGAAACAGATGAGCCGGGCTCGGTGGCTCAGCCTGTCATCCCGTGCCTTTGGGAGGCTGAGGTGAGTGGATTGCCTGAGCCCACAGGTTCAAGACCCAGCTGGGCAACTTGGCGAGACCTCATCTCTACAATAAATCAAAAATCAACTGGGCGTGGTAGTGCGCGTCTGTAGTTCCGGCTACTCAGAAGGCTGAGGCGGAAGGATGGCCGGAGCCCAGCAGGTCGAGGCTGCGGTGGCCGGGAGCGGCCACTGCACTCCAGTCTGGGTGACCGAGTGAGGCTCCAACTCAAAAAAAAAGAAAAGAAACAGATGTAAGTTCCACAAGTAGATTAATGAATTTCATCTGAGGTTGCCAATCAAATGCTTCATAGAAAGGAACATTGAAAGAAGAAAGTAGCTGAAGGAAAAGAAGATTATTGAATGGGTTTCTGATGGAGATTGAACAGGGCTACTTTAAGAAAATATTTTGCTCTTTCTACGTTTACACAATTATAGTGTGGCGACATCCCTGAGAAGAATAGTAACCAGAGTCTACTTAAAAAGTATCGGAGACTATTTCCTTTTCTCTTAACCAGTCATCTGGGGTTGACAAAGAGAACAAAGAGGTTTTGGACGCTCCCATCCTTCCCTGCCCAAGTTTCTTCAGCATTAGAAGACTCGAAATTGGACCTTGAACAATTATAAGAAAGGGATTGACAGTAGTGGGAAACTGCCAGGGGAGGGAGGGGCACACCTCATCAACAAGGGTACATGCATAATGAACATGTGTATACCTAACCCTGAATTATACCCCACATCTTTAAAAAAAATAATAAAAATAAAAAAGAAGACTTGAAATCATGGGCAGTTTCACGGCTCAAGGAATTTGGCTCCAGGAATCTTCCAGAAATCCAGTCTCCCAGGCCTACCAATGAGCCTAGCAGGAAACCAGGAGAGGAGCCAGGGAGAAGAAAAGCAAAGCAGTGACTCAGAATTGCTCACATGTCTGAGGTGGCCGCTGAAGGGGTGGATACTCCACACACAGCCCAGACCATGCTGAGACCGAGCAAACCCAACAGCGCCGGGCAGTGGCCAGAGTCGACCAGAGGATGACTCTCCGAGTTTCTGCCTGAATGGACTTGGCCCTGGAGAAAGGCAGCAGGCAACTGTCGCCCTGAGACACCCCCGCAGTGCCGTCTCCCGCCCACCCTCCTCTTGTGGACTCTCACCTTCCACCCGAGTCTCACTGCACCCATCAGTGCACCCTGCCGCAATGTCATGAGTCAACTGGGTCCTGGTGGGCCCACAGGTGACTGCTCTCTGGCCATCAAGAATGGCAGGGGAGTTCTCCCAACACAGCATAGGGCAGGCCCGTGGTGGAGATCGGAGTAGACAGAGGAGTTCCTCACCCTCGGTAGCCCTGGCTGGAGAGTCTGCGGGGCAGAGAAGGCAGGCTGAGGTTTGAACAGTGGGAAACCTGCAGGTCGAGGGTTCGCCGCCCTCACACCTGCTTCATTCCACCCTTCCCAGCACTGACCTTCCCTGCAGGGCCTGTGTGTCGGCAGAGCCCTGGCTGGCGGCCTGTCCAGGAGGTCTAGTGGCCACCTCTGCTTCAGCCTCATGGCTGCAGCTACGTGGCAAGTGGCCCCTTGTTTCCATGCAGAAGTGTTGGTGTAGCCGGGCTCGGTGGCTCAGCCTGGAATCCCAGCACTTTGGGGCGCTGAGATGAGTGGATTGCCTGAGGCCACGGGCTCGAGACCCGCCTGGGCAACTTGGTGAGACCTCACCTCTACAATAAATAAAAAATTAGCCGGGTGTGGAAGCGCGCGCCTTGTAGTTCCAGCTACATGGAAGGCTGAGGAGGAAGGATCACCGGAGCTCAGCAGGTCGAGGCTACGGTGTCTGGGAGCGGCCATTGCACTCCAGTCTGGGCCACAGAGTGAGACTCCAACTCAAAAAAAAAAAAAAAGTGTTGGTGTGCCCTAGAGGAGGGAAAGACTTCCATTTGCATGAGTCGTCTGACCAAATGCCACCTATGTGGCCTTCTAAGAATCTCGCCTTTGGGAATATACTATTTTGGGCCTGGAATTTTTCACATTCCTGGACACTTTAAGGCCTTTCCCACTGCGATCTCTGAGAGCATGGCAGGTTGTTGTTTCTATCCACACCCAGGGCTCCCCAGCCTGTGCTCTCTCATGCTCCCTCTCCCAGCTGTGACAACCACAACGTCTCTCGATGACAGGAAGCACCTCTCTGTTCAGAGACTGTCCAGGATATGGGACTTTTCCTTCCGTTCAACTTCTTGTCACAAGGTGCTCCTGACACTTCTCCTTCCCCCGAGGCAACAGATGATTTTTCTTAAAGAAATCTTGGAGAAAATATATTTGATTCCATGGAAGAATTAAAGGAGAATTGAGAGACTGAACTGATGATTTGGTATATGAGGTTTTTAGAAATCGCTAGTGTTTAAACTAGGCCTGCTCTGCAGATGCCCAAATTACCCTTGAAGAATGACCGCTTTGATCCCAGGAAGCAAGGAACTCTACTGCTGGGAGCCCCTGGGCGGGCTGATGACCAGAAATGGGGCTTACAATTCAAAGCCAGTACTGGGTTCTAGTCAATACTTTGACATTGATTCGACTTACATTCCGGTTTGGCAAGTCCATCATAAATCTCCAGCTATTGCAGTTTTACTGGTTCTAAAAGGAGGGACTGTCCCCTCTCCTCCCAATAATTCCTAAATTAATAATCAACTATAAATAAGCTCACTGGGGCTAGCATTGAGGCAGTGGTCAATTCTGGGCTGTGCTGGGAGAAGGGGCAACTGTGAGGTCTAATGAGGTGTGTAAAAAACGTTCTCTGTATTCTTAAGAAGGGAACTTTCTTAAGAATGTTCTCTGTATACCTGATGAAAAGAGGTAAAGACAGTTGGGGGTCTTTAGGGTGCTACAAGAGCTAGGGCTAGATTTACATGATGTATACACGTCACGATTTACAATTTGCAAAACCACATTGGAGTGGGAGCAGGTAAGTGGGGTAGGGATGGAGTCTGATATTTATTCCACTCCTACTTTGTTCTCTGTATTCTTAAGAAATGTATTCATATAAAGAAGGACAAAATATGAATTTCACGGCAACTTGGATGGACTTGGAGTCTACAATACTGAGTGGTCTATCACAGAAACAAAGAACTGAGTACCACATGGTCTCATTCATAAGCAGACCTTGGACAATGATCATAATACTATAAGAAATGAACTGGCAGTAGTGGGAAACTGCCGGGCATGGGGGCACACCTCATCCACAAGGGTACCTGCATAATGAACGTTTGTATACCTAACCCTGAATTGTACCCCACATCTTTAAAATAAAAAATAAGAAAAAAAGAAATGTTTACATAAATTTGAGACACTTCCAATCCCTATTGGTTTACAAAGAGCTTGGGTGATACTGAAACTCAAGTATAGAGGATCTCAGCTTTCTTCTTGGTAGGGCTGAAAATTTACTCTGATGGGCACTCCTTGGATAGAAAGCCATTTTTTTCAGGTCTCTTGAGGATCAGGAGAAATGATGTGGTATTCTATGGCTAGCTGAAAGTGCTCACTCTGGTCGACTCAAAATTTCTTGAGGACATTTCTTTCCAATCTCAAACAAAATTAATGGAATATGAGCCAACTGGTCACGTTTAAACAGCAGCTGTAAAGTAGACAGACCTAAGCTAGTTAATGGCGTCACTGCATTGGACTCCGGGGAAAGGAGTTTATCCAGCTAATGTTATTTTCCTGACATTCAACCAATGGAAAGGACTCTAGATCCAGTATTTTAAAATAGCATGCCATTTGTGGAAACCACACATCTGGTCTCTTAAGAGTCCCCAAGTTCACTGTGGCATTGTTCTGAACACTTGACTCATACGAAGAGTAGGCAGGCTACTTGGGTCCCCCCTGGGCTGGGGAGCTTTCTGTCAGGAATTGTGTCCACAGGCTCCCTCAGCTAGTGTCTTGGAAAATGGTGGGTGCTCATCAGGCTGCCTCGGGCGCCCGAAAGTCAGCGACTGAGGCTGGGGGCACACACAGAGGCCGCACTGGGGGGATCCCAGCCATGGATCCCAGCCCCTCTCCCTTCTCCCTCCCATCCAAGACTGCTTGCAGGTGCAGCCATGACTGGTGAGCTAGGGGACGGTCTAGCGCCTACTTCAGAAAGAACTTTAGAGGCATCAGGTTGATGAAGAGAAGTAGAGGTCGAAGCACAAAGCCGGCTTCAATTTTTTTCTGGGATCTACCAGTACAACGGGACTGTTAGTCACACCCCTGTTGTCCTTATCTATGAAATGGGTTAATAGTCTTGTTCCCCTTTCCTCTCCTACACGATTTCACACACACACACACACACACACACACACACACACACACACACACACACACACACACACTCAACTTATAAGGATGCTGTGAGAATTGAATAGCATATGAAAGGGTCTTATGAAACCATCTGGAAAACAACAATGAGCTATAAACTTGAAACTATTGTTTTCATTAGGCAGCATAGACAGCACGTCCCATGTCCCCACATCTTTAAAATGTGGCATTTCGATACATTTGGAATTTGTTACCAAAAAGAACTATTTTTCAAAACAAATATGTCTCTCTTCTCATCAGTTAGAATTCCTGTCATACTAGCTCATTTAAGTTTCTGTCATAGATAACCGATGATAGCTATATTAGAACTAGCATATAAAAGCTAATAGGGAGGGGCGGGCTTTAGTAGACATTCCAGATAAATGTGTGGTTTCTTCGTGTGTGTGCATGGGTACTTTGTTGAGAAAATATGTTGCTCACCACTGTACTCTTGGTATTGGCCCAGATTGAATGTTAAATACATGAAAGAAAATATACGTTATATAACAACTTTCCATCAAACAATGCCTCTCAAGTGTATCCATATTCACAGCCATCAGACGAGTTTCCACCACACATGGTCCACATTCAAATGCTCATACGCAGAAACACAGCTGTGTAAAACTAAAGTTTACCCATTTTTGGATAGCAGAAACAAACCACAGATTGAAATAGAAGACATTTAAACAATGTTTCTGACATGCTGGTTGATTAAGGATAAAAAACAATGCTTTAGATGCTTTCAAAGTGACATATATTTTATATATCCTGCTTTTCATTAAAGAAATCACATAAATTAAGACTGTTAACACATTCTAATGAAGGATTAAGTCGAAATCTAAGTGAAAAGATGACAAAATGCAAAATAACCATTTGGGTAGCGATCCAAGAAAGATGATTCATGAACATGTTTCTTTCAGTTATATTTGTTTAATGACAGGCCCAGTAAAAGTACCACCTTTGTCATCTGGCACCTGTCCCAAATCTGTTGGTGTTACAAATCAGCCTACGTTATATCAAACTTGTGGTTCACAGAGTGATACTTACATTTTGTAGAAATCAAAATTTATTTATTTTTATTGCTTTAAATTAAACCTGAAGAAAAGAGGTTAAAAAAAGTTGAGGGTTTTAGAGTAATGTAGGCCTGGGCTAGATTTTACATAATATCGGCATGTAATGATTTACGATATGCAAAACCACGCTGGAATGGGACAGATAAGTAGGGTGGAGATGAAATCTGAGATCTATTTGATTCCTACTTTGTGTGAGGCATTTTGCTAAGCACTTCACACACTGTCTCACTTCATACATACCCACCCACAGCGTTTCATGTTCCTTATTCCAGAGATGAGAAACTTGAGGCTCAGAAAATGTAAGTGTACTTTCTAGAACTGGTGGAGATATAATGGAGACTATACCTTTTTGCTGGTGGGAACCCCATCACCCCAGTTTGGAACAGGAAGGCTGGAGGAAAGAGGAGAGATGATAAGCAGACGAGGCCGTGGAGCAGAGGCAGAGGCATATAGAGTAGAAGCACATTGGTGGGAAAAGAATGATATCACAGGTATCCCAGCAACTAAGATGAGTAAAACTAAGCCCATCAGGCATTTAGTCTTATATAGAAAATGAACGTTTTCTTCAAGTAAATTCAGTCTTGACTCTCCTTCTTCACCCAACTCCGTCAAACTGTTTGGTGGATCCTAGAGACATCCAGATGAACCCGGACTAGGAAGTGAATCTGGCGCACACAAGATGGCAGCCTATGCGATCCAGGACCTCTAAACTCCAAGTGTGGTCCAGAGACCAGCAGTATCAGTGTCACCAGGGAGTTCCTTAGGACTGTGGAATCTCAGTCCCTAGCACAGAGCTGCTGAATCACAATGTGTTTTTGACAAGCTCCTCAGGTGATTTGCGGGCACATTAATGTTTGAGAAGCACTGCCCTAGGCGATCACTTTTTTAGTTTTAGCCTCCTCTATTCACTTTCAGATCTTTCTAAGATAGCTATAAAGGAAATCTCACTTTATTCATCCACAACATATACTTAGCAACATATCCTAGAAACAATGTCTTAGATTTCACCGCTTCTCATCCTCTTGCTTTTTCCTAATACAACACAAAGAAATAAGTTTCTATATTTATTTTAGTTTTGTACGTATTTCTCTTGTTTCTCTCTCTCTTGTTTCTAATTACTTATATAATAAGTACGTTAAGGCTGAAATATATAGAAGAGAGTTAACGTTCTATCAGGGAAGATAAACAAGAAAATGCATTAATGAACAGGCTGTTTGCTCTTTTATTACAACTCTAGTTATTTATTTGTCCTCATCCTTCATGGCTTTATGAGTGGTAAAATACTGAAGCCAAGTAGCATGAGTTTTTTCAATGAAGAGTGGAAAGTCTTCCATTAATCAGGCACTGGATTACATAGGGGGCAATAATGTATATGATGTAATATTATAGTTTTTCTCAGCAAAATACTAGCAAATCAAATTTAACAGCACATTAAAAGGATCATGCACTGTGGCCGAGTGGGATTCATCCCTGGGATTCAAGATTAATTCAATGTGAAACATTGAAATTAATAAATGTGAAACATCACATTAACAGGATGAAGGGTAAAAATTGATAACCATTTCAATATATACAGAAAGAACACTTCACAAAATTCAACAGTCTTTCATGATTAAAACTCTCAGCATATTAGGCATCAAAGGGATGTACCTCAACATAATAAAGGCCATATATGACAAGCTCACAGTTAATATAATCAACACTGAAAAGTTGAAAGCGTCTCTTCTAAGACTAGGAATTTAACACAGTCCTGAAAGTCTTAGCCAGAGAATTAGGCAAGAAAAAAAAAGACATCAAAATCACAAAAGATGGTTGCTTCTGCTATCAGATGATGTGATTTTTTTAAATACAGAAAGCCCTAAAGACGCCACAAAAACCTGTTAGAACTAACAAACAACTTCAGTAAATTTCCAGGATACAAAATCAACATACAAAAATCAGTTGCTGTACATACACTAACAATGAACTATACAAAAAAGAAATTAAGAAGACATGCTGATTTGCAATAGCATCAAAAACAATAAAAATGCTTAGGAATAGATGTAACACAGAAAGTGAAAAATTTGTACACTGAGAACTATAAAACAGTAAGAGACAGACATAAAAACAGACATATAGACAAATAAAACAGAATAAAGAATTCAGAAATAAACCCCTACAAACATGGTCAAATATTCTTCAACAAAGTTACCAAGGTTACATAATGGGGAATGGACAATCTCTTCAATAAATATTTAGGGAAACTAAATATATGGGTATATGCAGAAGAATGTGAGTGGACCCTTACCTCACACCACATACCAAAGTCAACTGAAAATGAATTAAAGATTTAAACATAAGATCCAAGACTGTAAAATTACTAGAAGAAAACGTAAGGAGAAAACAGTGATTTTTTTAAAAAATTTGACCTTAGAAGCATAGGCAACAAAAGCAAAAACAAAATTGCATCAAGTTAAACACTTTCTTCATAGCAAAGGGAACAATCAACAGAGTAAAGAGACATTCTATGGAATGAGAGAAAATGTTTGCAAATCATAAATCTGATAAATTGTAATATATAAGAAACTCAACTCAATAAGAAAAAAAAAGCCTCAAATAACTCAATTTAAAAATGGACAAAGGACTTGAATAGACATTTTCCCAAGGAAGACAAACAAATGGCCAATAAGTATATGAAAAAGTGCTTGATATCACTAATCATCAAAGAAATGCAAATCAAACAAGTATGAAACATCACTTTACACTGTTTGAATGGCTATTATCAAAAAGATACATGTTGGTGAGGGTGTAAAGAAAGAAAACTCCTGTACACTGTAGGTGGGTCTATAAATTGATACAGCCATTATGGAAAATAGTATGAAGGTTGCTCAAAAAATTAAAAATAGAACTATTATATGATCTGGCAAATCCACTTCTGAATATATATTCAGAGGAAATGAACTCAGAATCCTAAAGAGGTGTCTGCACTCACATGTTCATCGCAGCACTATTCACAATAGTCAAGATTTGGAAACAACCTAAGTATCTGTTGATAGATGCAGGGATAAAGAAAATCTGATATGGGTACACACATATAATGAAATATATTATTCGGCCTTTAAAAAGAAGGAAATCATGCTATGTGTGACAGCATGGAGGAGCCAGTAGGACATTATCCTAAGTAAAATAAACTGGGCACAGAAAGACAAACACCGCATGATCTCACTTACATGTGGAATCTAAAAAATGTCAAACTCATAAAAGCAGAGGGTAGAATGGTTGCCAGGTTTTGGGTGCCAGAGACATGTTGGTCAAAGGGTACAAAGTTTCCGCTATGTAGAGATGAATACATTCTAGAGAGCTACTGTATGGCATGGTGACTATAGCTAATAATACTATCTAAGAGAATATCTGAAGTGTTCTCAACACACACACACACACACACACACACACACACACACACGGTAACTGTTAGCTGAGAATATGCTAATTAGCCTGATTGTGGTAATCATTTTACAATCTATATGTATATCAAAACATCATATTGTATACTTCAAATATATATAATTTTCATTTGTCAAAATAAAATAAAATTCCAAAATATGTTTTTAATATTAGGCAAGAAAGTATTTTGAAATAATTTTGGAGGTGATAAAAAAAATACCCCCTTAAGTTACCAAAGATTCATCTTTGCAGTAGGAATATAAACATGAGTGTGGTGTTTTCGTTTGTTATTTTTTCTCTAAATATTTATTTGAAAACATTGACCCACACCTTTTCCCTTTTCAACTACCCAGCATGCTTGTTTATCTATCCAGATATATGGTGAATGCATATGCACGTATACACGTGTATTGCATGCTTTTTTAAAAAATTGCTGCAATATCTGAATATTCTCATATTTTTCAAATTCAATTTCTCAAACATTCGTCGACTGACATTTGACCATTGGATGCATTTGATAATGATGACCGCAGACAGCCATGGATTATTTAATGTGTGCTTCAATACGACATTCCATTTGATATCCACAATGTCCCTCTGGAGGAGACATCACTCTCACCCAAATTATGTGAAGGTACAAACTGAGGCTTAGGGAGATTAAGTAATTTTCAAACAGCTGGACGTTACGTGGTGCTATTAGCCATTGTGGTAAACTGCCTTGACCTCTCCACTGTGGGAGGTTTACTAGGACTTCCCAGGGATTGAAAAGGTCTGCCTCAGGCAGAAGTTTCGAGCTCAAGTTTATTTGTAGATTTTCTCCTTTATCCCTTTCGTTGGTCTCCAGATGCTCTTCTTTTCCTATGAAACCCTCTCCCTAGTTGAAAACAGAAAACTTCCAAGAGTTAGTTAAAACTAGAAACTGAAATATATAGAACACACCAACTGGAATTCTACAGAATAGAGTTTCACCAAATGTTGATGAGGGAGCCTCAAACAGTGTTCTCTGCTTAAGTGAGTTTGGGAAATCTGGGGTTAGAAACATAACTTTCTTTGCCATAGGTTAAAAACAACAATAACAAAACCACTGGGAATCTATATCTGTTTTTCTTTTTTTAAATAAATTTTTTATTTTAAATATGTGGGGTACAATTCAGGGTTAGGTCTATAAATGTCTGTCTATTTTTCTATCAATCTCTGTGTCTAACTATCTACCCATCTCTACCTATCTTTGTATCTATGTTCATATTTATCCATCTAATCTCTCTATCTCTCTATGTACTTATCTTATCTATCTATAATCTAACTCACGTGCGTGCATTTTTTCCATAGACCTTTTCCACTCTCACCATCTAGAACACCAATTTTGGAAATGTTTTTGTAAGGGCTATTTGATTTAGAATCATACTTTTTGAAGCCCTAAATTAATGGAAGATACATGTTCAGGGAAACTGCTGACCCTTGAAGAAAATGTGGAACAGACAAATGTTATTAGGACGTTTCAACTTCACAAGTTGTTTGTGGACTTTCCGGGTCACGTCGCCACAGTCTGCGCCACATCCGAAGCAAGCCACGCGGCACGAACCCAGGACAGCAGCGTGGGTCTTTGCAGTTTCTCCAGGAGCGGTGGGGGACCGGCGTCCTTCCTCGCTCGTGCCTCCTCCCTTCCCAGGTCCACCTTCCAGGCAGCGGGTGAGCTCCTTGTTTCTCTCTTCCACCACCCACAGCCTTGTGCAGCATTTCTCCTTTTACTCTCTTCTCCTTTCTCTCATTGACAAGGGTCCTCCAAGATTTCCTGGAACGGATGGTCTCTTTTTACAAATGCCAATTTCTTCTCTCTTTCCTTTTGAAATTGCCTCTCGACACTTAACTCCTGTTCCCAGTGTAACAAACAGCCTCTTCCTTAGAAAGAGAAGGCAAACTGCAAATACTTTGGATATATTTTTAAATCCTTCCCACATAAGAGAAATATGAATTAAGCTGTACTAACAAGTGTTACTGTCTTGTGAGCAAGTCCTGCTTCCAATCTGTCTTCAAATCTTTTAAAATTAGTATACTGGAGTACATAGAAAGTAAGAAACCTCATATCTTATCTTCCGATCATTCTATGTACCACCGAAAAAGGCCGCCAACTAGAATCGTAAATACCACTGATTATGTCTTCCAATTTTAGAGGTATTAAAGTATTTTAAAAATGCATCTCAGAAACAATGAAAGATAATAGTATTTTCTTATATGTTCCATAAGTACTTCACTTTTTTTTTTTTTTTTTTGAGTTGGAGTCTCACTCGGTCGCCCAGACTGGAGTGCAGTGGCCGCTCCCGGCCACCGCAGCCTCGACCAGCTGGGCTCCGGCGATCCTTCCACCTCAACCTTCTGAGTAGCCAGAATGACAGGCACGCACTACCATGCCCAGCTAATTTTTGATTTATTGATGAGGTCTCGCCAAGTTGCCCAGGCGGGTCTTGAACCCACGGGCTCAGGCAATCCACTCACCTCAGCCTCCCAAAGGCGCGGGGATTACAGGCTGAGCCACTGAGCCCAGCAGCAGTTTACATTTTTTAAACAGTTGTATTTATATGAAAAGTCCACAAATGATTTTATTCTTTCTAGACCAGTTTTCTTCCTATCATGGACCATGGATTACCTGTAATGGAAACATCTGGGGCTGCTTATTGAAAATGCCGACATCTGCCCTCCTCTCTCTCACAGGTTTATTGAAACAGTCTTGTGACAGGGTCTGGGCAGTATAATTTTTAAGTTTCTCAGGTGACTCTAACAAACAGTCGGAGAAGAGAACTTCTCAAAAGTGTTCCCCAGAGCACAGTAACGGCATCACTTGGGAGTTTCTTAGAATGCAGAATCCCAAATCTCACCCCAGACCCACTACAGCAGAATCTGCATTTTAACAAGGTGCCCCAGTGGCTCACAGGTATATTAAAATTAGAGAGACACTGCAGGAACTTGTCAGAAATGCAAATTCTTAGGCTCCAACCCAGATTTCTAGTAAACCAGAAATCTGGGGATGGAATCAGGTAGCGCCCAAGCCACCCATATTTTAAATGAGCTCTCCAGGTGATTCCGCCCGCAAGCTAAACAGAGAACCACGGCCCCAGCTAATCAGATTAATGCAAGGCAGGAAGATCTGGCTAGTGGCAGACATCTGCCTTGCAGTCATGGTGATTAAAAGGCATTAGCTAGCAACTCAAGGGCTAAGTAGGCTTTTAATCCCAGATGTTAGAATCCTAGCAGATAGAACAATTGGGAAAGACAGGTATGCGGGTAACTGCTGATCTCTCATCTTTAAGTGAGTCAGAGAGTGGTAAATACATTCTAAGCCCGGGGAATTTTTCTAGCCTTAATCTTTTGCTTTAGCTTTCCTTTTTTTTTTTTTTCTGGACTCGTTAGAGCATCTGTGACCAAGCCATCATGTTATGAGTTCTCTGTGGTATCTCGTAAGTTTTACTTTGAAATGCTGCCAGCCGCCAACTCAAATTCAGGGCAAAGCAGTGGGTGCTTCATATTCCCTTTCCTCACCTGTATAAAAGGGAGAGTTAATGCTGCGAAGGCTTTTGGCAATCATTCATTCATTCATATTATCACTGAGCACCTACCACAAGTAAGATGATGCTGGATACTAAGAATTCAAAGATAAAAAGGCAGCTATTTCTCTTGAGGAGTGTACAATCCATTAGAGAGACAGACTTAGCGAGTAAATCATTTCACTGCAATCTGACTGTATAATGGAGGCATAAAATGATTGTTTATCATAATCACTGGCCTGACAGCAGTTTAAAGATGGATTTGAAGAAGATGAGAATAACAAAGAGACAGACATGTAAGAAGCTACTGGAATCATTTAACCAAGAGGCCAAATAGCAGAAAAAGTTAGAAGGGACATCCACACAAGCATCTTTAAAACACAGTAGTTTATAATTAGCCATGGATCCAATACACCCACTGGAAGTAAGAAGTAACTCAGGACACCCAAAATAATGGAAAAACAGCCCTGACTTTATGAATATCATATTTTAAACTATGCAATGAATGTCTGATGCATCTCAACATGCCCTTTTTATTATCACCAGCATTCCATGACCATACTGTTTATGCCAGTATTACGCTTAATTAAGCACCATGACAATATCAATGCAAGTCTGAAAGCAAGATGGGGCACAGATGATCCAAAAATGCAGCTCTCCTGGCAAGCTAAGGATAAACCTTGCACAGAAGAGATGCTTCCCAGACACTCCTTTAGCTAAAAGACCCACATGTTGGAGGCTATATTCCAAGGACCGGTGAGCAAAGCGATCACAATCATGTCAGTGGTTTGCAAACGAAAGAAATGCAGCACCGGGGTTACTGTGTACCAGGGATGTTGTACTACTTCATGTACCTAAGGAGGGATACCTCTGGGCTTTCTATGTTTTTTTTTGAGTCGGAGTCTCACTCCGTCACCCAGACTGGAGCACAGTGGCACGCTCACGGCCATCACAGCCTTAACCTGCTGGACTTAGGCGATCCTTCCATCTCAGCCCTCCAAGTAGCTGGAACTACAGGCGCACACCACCACGCCCGGCTAATTTTTGTGATTTATTGTAGGGACAAGGTCTCACCAAGTTGCCCACATGGTTTTGAAGCCCTGGGCTCAGGAAATCCTCTTGCCTCAGTCTCCCAAAGCGCTGGGATGACAGCCCGAGCCACCACGCCCAGCCACCTCTGGGCTTTCTAACTACAGGCAGACAGACCTCAGGTGAGGGCCCCCAGGATGACTTTCTCCAGGAGCCTTCTCTGACCTGCTAGCCCCCGTGTTCTCTCACAACTCTTTACAGCTTCCACTCACAGCAATCATTCCTCTGGATGCGGCCACTGATTTGTTATCCTTGTCCCCACCAATAAAAGCCAGAAGGGTGTCTGGATTGTGTTCACTAATGACCACTGGTCTTCTCGGCCATTTGTGCATGCATTCACTCATGCGGTACGACAGGTGCTGTTTTAGGCACGGAGGGTACAGCGTCAGGAACGACAGACAAGCTTGCAGTCAATGAGGGCCAAAGACCGAATGAAGGGACAGAGACGCTGAAGCACATCGACAGGTAAGTCAGCACGGAACTGCAGGTAGCGGTGAATGCCGTGCAATGAGTAAGAGTGGGCCCTGGGATGGGAAGCCATGGAGCAGGGCTGTGGCTAGACTGCTGAGAGCAGGCTGAGAGCAAGCTTTCCTGAGACGGTGACTTCCGACCATGAGAAGATTTGGAAGGAGCGTTCCAGGTCGGAGGAGCTAGAAGCACACAGGTTCTGAGAGCTCCTGAGCTTGGGAAGCCTGAGACGTGGAAAGCAAGTCAGTTTACTTGGAGCATGACTGCATGTGATAGGGTGAGGGTGTGGGGGAGGGCAGGCTTTAATGTGCTGGTCTCTTTCCATACGCCCCACCTGGAGAGCAGATCTTGTTCTAAATTAAATACAAAGCTGCTGGTGGGTGAATAGCAGCTAGTGTCGTGATTAGATTTACTTTTTAAAAAGCGTGCCCTGACCACTCCATGAAGCACAAAGGAGTCATGTTTAGGAGGTAGCTGCTGATGTCCAGGGAAGAACATCTCTGCCATGGTTGAGCAGTGTGGACAGTGAGACGTGCTCGGTTCAGGGCTTTGCCAGTATGACTTGCTTGTAAAGTAGACTGGAGAAGAGAGAGTCCCTGACTCCTAGGCTTGGGCGTAAGCATGTGGGGAGACGGTAATGCCACTGACTGAGATGGTATGTGGAACAGACTTGGAAGTGGGACGTCAAAGCTGGCGTTTGATTTTGGACATGTTGAATCTGAGTGGCCCGTTAGCGATCCATGTCTGCTGGAAGGTTCACTAGCCAGAGCGAATCGAATGGTAGCAACCCCCTTGATATTTGCCTACCACTGCAGAAAAGTAGTTCCTTCATGACCCGGCCTTTGGAGGGAGAAAGGTCTGAGTCCACACCCCAGTTTTTCTGCATAGCCAACCATGCCATCTTGATCAATTGCCCTCTTTGAGCCTTAGTTTCCACATCTGGCAAACGTGTCTACCTTATTGTGAAGATCAAATCGGGTTGTGGACGTGAGATGCTTACGGAGTCCCTGAACCCCACGAAACGTTGCACGTGATGGCTGCAACGGTGGGTAGAGGAACTCGTGAGGCGGCAGGGGTGGTGGGAGATCTCACCAGCAAGGAGAGAGAGTTGTGTCCCCTGTGCTGAGAACTGCGTTGGGAAGGACAGGAAGTGTGTTTTTCGTGAGCGGGACCTTTCTCCTCAGGCCTGGAGTTTCTAGAACTTCAGATCTCCCAAGGACCAAACCTCTTCCCCAAGTTACCATACTGCATGTACAATTTGTACTCTCAATCATGAGTAAAATATCTCTTTTTGTATATGAGTTTTTTTTAATTGTGAAAAGTATACATAATATAAAATTTACCGTGTTAACCATATTCAAGTGTACAGTTCGGTGGCATTGTATACATTCACATTGTTGTGCACCTGTCAGGACCAGCCATCTCCAGAACTTACTTCATCTTCTAAAACAGAAATTCCACACCACGTAACAAGAGCTCCCCATTCTGCCCGATCCCTGCCCCTGGCACCCACCGGTCCACTTCCTGTCTCCACAAAGTGAGTACGCCAGGGACCTCATATATCAAGTTCCTTCTTTTGTGACTGGCTTCTTTCACGTGGCATGAAGCCTTCAAGTTTCATCCATGCTGTGGCCTGTGTCAGAATTTCCTTCCTTTCTAAGGCTGAATTATATTCTACTGTGTGAAGAGACCACATTTCATTGATCCCCTCATCTATCCATGGACACTGTGGCTATTGTGAATAGTGTTTCTGAACACGGGTGTCTGTTCGGGAGGTTTTATGAGGCAGTAGAAATACCCAGTTACTTATTAATCCGCGTATTTATTCTCTCCCTCAGCAAATATTTCCCGAGCATTATTCAGTCTGGCATGGACCATGCTTATAAGTGAAAGTTCTGTGTCTCGGTCGATTGTCGGCAGTATTCTCAAGAGGCAATAGAATCATCCAGAAAATTAACTTCTCTTCAGGTTTAAAATCTGCAGAGGAAACTGTAAGGTGACTTTGGTTTAGCAATGCACTCAAAGGCAGTTTTGGAGGGTGGATGGCGTGTGGCATGTAATTTGCCTTAAAGAATCTTGCATTTGGCTGGGCGCAGTGGCTCCTGCCTGTAATCCCAGCACTTTGGGAGGCGAAGGTGAGAGGATTGCCTGAGTCTGGTGATTCGAGACCAGCCTGGCCAACTTGGTGAGGCCTCGTCTCTGCAATTAGCCAGGTGTGGTGGCATTCACCTGTGGTTCCACCTACTTGAAGGGCTGAGGTGGAAGAATCACCTGAGCCCAGCAGGTCGGGGATGTGGTGGCGGTGATCATTCCACTGCACTCCAGCCTGGGCTACAGAGTAAGACTCCTCGTCAAAAAAATATTATAATAATCTTGCATTCTGTCCTACAAAGCCCGACTTTTACAGAGTGCTGAAAATTGAACATTGTCAGTAGAATAAAGATAGCTGAGTGGCATAACTTAAATAGTTTTTAAAACTCTAGATCTATTAAAAGTAACTTAGATTTTTGGGAGTCAACTGGAATTTAAATGAAATCATGGATTATCATTAAAATCTATTCCTTGGCTATACTTGAAAATGACTAATTGAATAGTTTATAAGTTATGTAAATATTAACCTAATACAAGAAACGTGGGCAGGAGAAAACTTTTCCAGTTTCATGTATGTATGAGTCAACTCTTGAAGTGGATAAGTTGGACTGATAACTTAGAGATAGTGCTTAAAGTTTGGAAAAGAAAAAAGTTCACTTGGTTATAAAATGGATCCAGTAGAATCTTCCATTCAAGTTCACAGACTCACACACGGGATAAACAGACGGATTTCCTGACGTTTGGAATAAATGAATTAGAAGGAGGAACAGTCATAGCTGGAAGAAAGGGGGAATGAGAAATGCATGGTGAGGAAAGCAAGGGTGGTCAGAGTAAAGTGCAACGAAAGGTCACAGGCCAAAAGGTTTCAAGTCCTAGGCTTTTTCCTTTGGACATTATTTTCAAAGCTGAGCGCCAAATAAATATGCTCCAGAGAATAAAAATGAAGGCTACAAAAGCGAGGCAGTCACAGGCATAGATTCATATTCACCTCGTTGTTATCCCTAAAATGTGATGTGCGAAGAAACGTGTATGGCAGAAAACTTTCCCAGCTTTAGGTAGACTGGAGGGTAAGAGCCAATTCATATTCAGGAATTAACCGAGAGTGTCAATCCAGGACAAAAATGAATGTGAACAGCTGCGTTTCGCAACCTGACCTCAGGACACTGGCTCTTTAGTATTTCCATAATATGACTGTCAAAACTATGTCCCTCTAGCCTTATTACTTTCTTTAATGGATAATGCTTCTGGCTTGGATGTTTGCGTGGAAAAAGGGATCTTCTGTCTCATAAAATGTTACAGATGCTGCCATGGCAACACGCTTTAATGTTATTCCTATCTCAGAAGATAAACACGGAGGCGTGCCATTGGCAATTTAGTCTAGTGTTTAGCATTAGCTTTAGGTCCACAGAGCATTTGGGTTTTTGTTTTTAGGGAACATTGGCACTCTTGCGAGCCTGCTGTATTCAATTAAGCAGAATCTTAAAGCCCTGTCTGAAGGTATGGCTCCGCCAGCTTAAAAGTATCACGGGGCCAAGTTTAAAACCCATAAGGGAAGGAAGGCAAGCTGCTTCCATGACAAAAACTCTTAGGTGGCCAGAATGAGTTTGTGTGTGTGGGAATTTTCTTCTGGGCTCAAAACAAAAACCAAACGTCTCAGCAGCTACAAGAACAGTTTCAGGTCGGTTTGAAATAAAACCCAGCCATTGAATCGAGATATAATCATGGAATTTTCTTTTTCCATAAGTAAACACTGCAACACAGTGCATCAAAACTTTTGACATCAGAGCAAGCTGTTTACTTTGCACTCAGTCAATAGCCAAGGTTATTGCATCCAGAGGATGTAATTTGAAACCTCGTTCCCTGTTGAATTAGAACAATAGACACAGGAGACGTGGTCACTGGACATATGGGGTTAGACCCTATGATACGTCCTTTGGAGCTGAAGAGACACTGGGCCCCACAGCGATCAAAAGCTGGTCTCTGCCATTACACCCACTCCAAAGTTTCATTATTATTTTTTTCTTGCAAGGCCTGGCGGCGGAAGGGTTTCTGAAGGGTGTGGTCACTTCCACAAACTTTCACTTGCTAGCGGGAGGTCAAGTCTGATCTGGACTTACTGTAGGCCACACTAACCGGTTCCAGAGCACATCCTGGCCAAGGCTCAGAATAAAAATCCCAGCATCATTTATCAAGTGATTAGAAGGCATGCACCCTGCTTGGTTTTTGTTATTCTAGATCTTAATAGGATAATAAAAACCACCACTATCGCTGATTTACACCGGGACATTTAGAAATTCCTGTGATGAGTGTACCAACACTACAGCCCTTTTTGAAATGCCACAACACGTGTAAGTTGCTGGTAATGACCCTGAAGTGCCTACCTAAGTCGTTCTTGAAGCAAACCTCAGCCCTTGTAAGATTTTCCCTCCATAAAAGTTCCCAAGTATTTACAGTCTGTAGATGAGATCACACTCTTGAAACCATCATGACTAAAACGAGAAGGGAACACGAGGGAAAGGGGGCTGTCCACAGGAACACTGCCCTATTGAAGGGTCTTGCTGGTCAATATTTGCCCAGTTGCTATGCGAGGGATGGTTGCCAGCTCTCTCCATGAACACGCCTGAGCCTGGCCCCTGCAGATAAGGATGGTGGTTGTCTGGTGAACATGCGGGCTGATGGGACACTCACCGGTGCAGGGACAAGAGGCTTTTCCTTTCTGACAAGCTGTAGAACTACTAGAATGTACCTCTGTCACTCTGAATTTTAACAGCTGTTGCAAAAAGGAGACCAAGAGATCATTTCTGTTTGTTTGTTTGTTTTTTCCTTTTTGACTTGGAGTCTCACTCTGTTGCCCAGGCTGGAGTGCAGTGGCACACTCACGACCACCACAGCCTTGACCTGCTGGGCTCAGGTGATCCTTCCACCTCAACCTTCCAAGGAGCTGAAATTCCAGGTGCACACTACCAAGCCCGGCTTATTTTGTTTTTTATTTATTGAAGAGATGAGGGCTCACCAAGCTGCCCAGGCTAGTCTCAAACCCCTGAGCTCAGGCAATCCTCTCGCTCTGGCCCTCCTAAAGTGCTGGGATTACAGGCTTGAGCCACCGGGTCTGGCATGGTTTTTTTTTTTTAAATTAGACTTTTCCCCTCCAGGAATGTACACCCCAAAAGATCACACATAAATGTTTTCTTTAAAAGAACATTACAGGGCAACCCCCTCGGGTCCCCTCCCACAGAGGGAGATTTTCTGTCTGCTCAATAAATCCTGATTTTTAAAAAAAATAATAATAATAAAAATAAAAGAACATTACACCTTTAATATAGAATAACAACTCACTGATGCCAGCACCAGGAATCCATTAAAATATGTTTACAACATTCCATGGTGCTTTTATATACATATTAATGGAGGTTGCTTTAGGAAAGCTTCCTGATTTTAAATGAAGTAGCTTGGATTTGACAGGTACGTGCATACACATGCTCTCCCTAAGCCATGTGTGAGAAGACATAATGCACACGTGTGACGTGAGTTAGAACAATACAGGACCAACATGAAGCATATGTTAGTTTAGGAAGGGTTTTAAAAGTATCTAAAGATACATGTTTTCTTTTTGTAATGCCCAACTACTTTTTCAACTTACACCTACTGTGTGCATTTTTGTGGAATTGTGTAAAGGAAAGACTCTTAGATCCTGAGTTTAGCTTCATGTAATGAACAGACACATGAAAACAAACATATCCAATGTGCCTTGGATAGCCAAATTTGCGTAGTAATTGTGGTGTGCCTAATACTGAGAAAAACAGAGTAAATTATCTATCATGTAGGATACTTTTGAGAGCACTGCTATAGAATTTCCAACGGAGATGAACTATGATGGAAATTACCTATGTGCCTCTAATTTTCTCTTTGTCATTAGGTAGATAAATCCCAATATACTTTTTGCTGTATATTTGTTTACTGCTTATTAATAGAAATAAAAACTCCTAAAATAATGCATCCATAAAATTTCTCATAGAACCAGAGGGGACCAGGGTGCTTTAAAACTCTGCACGAGAATAGTTTCATTTTGAGTATTTTGCAAAAGTAAAATGAAAAAGTTTCTAGATAATTGAAAAGGACCTTAATAGACAACCAACAGGTAAGTTTCTGATATTAAAAAAAATAATAATTTCTTGAGTTCAAACATGTGAGAACCCCCTGATGCTGCTACAGTTTGGTAGTTTCTAAAGTAGAGCCACAGAGACAACTTACTGGTCAGGTGAGAAACAAATGTTCAAGAGAGTGCTGCTGTGGATGGTCTGTTGCTCTTCTGCATTACCTCCCTAGTTAAGATGACAAGTTTCCTGAGGAGGTTTTGGAGGAAAAAACCTGATGTGTTGCCAGACTCCCGGCATTTGCTGATCTCGGCTGGCCTGGCCCGTCAAGCTATCCAGAGGCTCTTCCCTTTACGTCCATGAAAGACACAGATACAAATGTTTTTATCAGCACACAAAATTCTTCTGCTGAGCACTTTTACTGCAATGTCTGGTTAAGACTAAGATTGAAGGAAAAGAAGGAGATGGGTAAACCGCATGCCACTGTAGGATGAAACTTGCCGAGAAGCAATGTTTCTTTTTTTTTAATCAATATTTTTCATTATGATATTGTGGGGTACAGTTAAGGGTTAGGTATACAAATATGCTTCATTCAGGCCCCCTTGTTGATAACAGATGTCTCCACGTCCCCAGACAGATGTTTACTACCATTGGTCCCATCCCCGCCCCCCATAGTTTCCCACCACTGTCAGTCATTTTCTTATGGTAGTGTGTTGGATGATCAAGGTCCACTATATGAGTGAGAACATGTGATACTCAGATCTTTGTTTCTGTGAGAGGTCACTCAGTATTATAGACTCTAGCTCCATCCAGGTTGCTGTGAAATTCATGATTTTGTTCTTTTTTATGGCTGCATATTATTCCATCGTGTATATGTACCACATTTTTTAATCCAATCTTCTTTTGATGGACAGCATGGTTGGTTCCAGGTTCTTGCTATTGTGAACAATGCTGCGATAAACATTCGTGTGCAGGTATCTTTTTTATAGAGTGATTTGAACTCTTCAGGGTATATTCCCAGTAGGGGGATTGCAGGGTCATATGGGAGGTTGATATTTAGAGCTTTTAGGAATCGCCACACTGCTTTCCACAGAGGTTGCACTAGTTTACACTCCCACCAACAGTGTAGAAGTGTTCCCTTTTCTCCACACACTCTCCAGCAGCTGTTATTTTTTGAGTTGTTGATAATTGCCATTCTGACTGGAGTTAGGTGGTATCTCAGTGTGGTTTTGATTTGCATCTCCCTGATGATTAGTGAGGTTGAGAATTTCTTCATGTATCTGTTGGCTGCTCAGATGTCTTCCTTTGTGAAGTGTCTCTTCATATCTTTTGCCCATTTTATAATGGGGTTGTTTGTTTTTTTCTTTTCAGCACGTTTGAGTTCCTTGTAGATCCAGGATGTTAAGCCTTTGTTCAGACCTAGAGTTGGCAAATGCTTTTTCCCAGTCTGTGGACTGTCTCCCTGCTCTCTTGATGGTTTCTTTGGCTTTGCAGAAGCTTGTCAGTTTAATGAGGTCCCACTTGTCTATCTTATCCCTTATGGCCTGTGGGTTTCGAGTTTTGTTCAGGAATTGGATACCAGTTCCAATTTCCATGAGGGTATGTCCTTCATTTTCTAAGGTTCTTATGGTTTGAGGTCTTACATTTAGGTCTCTGATCCATTTGGAGTTAATTTTTGTGTATGGGGACAGATAGGGGTCCTGTTTCAGTCTTCTGCATGTGGTCAGCCAGTTTTCCCAGCACCATTTACTGAATAGGTTCTCCTCTCCCCAGTGACGGGTGGTGGAGGGTTTGTTGAAGATGAGTTGGTTGAGAAATTGAGGTTTTACTTCTGGGATCTCAATTCTATTCCATTGATCCATATGCCTGTTCCTATACCAATACCAAGCTGTTTTGATGATTGTAGCTTTATAGTAAAGTTTGAAGTCTGGTAATGTGATACCACCTGCTTTGTTTTTTTTTTTGCTGAGGATTGTTCTGGCTATTCTTGGTCGTTTGTGTTTCCATATGAATTCCTGTGTTGTTTTTTCTAGGTCTGAGAAGAATGTTGCTAGTAATTTGATAGGTATTGCATTGAATCTGTAGATTGCCTTAGGTAAGATGGACATCTTCACAATGTTGATTCCTCCAGTCCATGAGCATGGGATATTTTTCCACTTGTTTGTGTCATCTTTGATTTCTTTGAGCAGAGTTTTGTAGTTTTCATTGTAAAGGTTTTTCACGTCTCTGGTTAGGAAGATGCCAAGGTATTTCATTTTTTTGTGGCTATTTTGAATGGAATTGTGCTTCTGATTTGGGTTTATGTTTGTTTATTATTGGTGTAAAGAAATACGATTGTCTTTTGCACATTTATTTTATATCCTGAGACTTTGTTGAAGGCCTTTATCAGTGTAAGGAGGTTTTTGACAGATTCTCTTGGGTTTTCAAGGTACATGCTCATGTCATCTGCAAAGAGAGATAACTTCACTTCCTCTTTTCCTATTTGGATACCCCTGACTGCCTTCTCTTCTCTGATTGCTTGAGCCAGGACTTCCAATACTATGTTGAACAGGAGGCGTGAGAGTGGGCATCATTGTCTTGTTCCAGTTTTCAGGGGAAATGGTTCCAATTTTTGTCCATTTAGGAGTATGCTGGCTGCGGGTTTCTCATAGATGGCTTTTACTATTTTGAGGTATGTTCCCTGTATGTCTAGATGCTTGAGGGTTTTTATCAAGAAGGGGTGCTGGATTTTATCAAAAGCTTTTTCTGCATCTAATGATATAATCATGTGGTTTTTGTTTTGACATCTGTTGATGTGTTTAATTACATTTATTGTTTTATGAATGTTGAACCAGCCTTGCATTCCAGGGATGAAGCCTACTTGGTCATAGTGGATGATTTTTGAGATGTGTTGTTGAATCCGGTTTGCTAGGATCTTGTTGAGAATTTTAGCATCTATGTTCATCAACGATATTGGCCTGTAGTTCTCTTTTATTTGTTGGATCTTTACCTGGCTTGGGTATCAATGTGATGTTAGCTTCATAAAATGATTTGGGGAGGGCTCCATCTTTCTCAATCGCCTGAAATAGCTTCAGTAGGATTGGAATCAGTTCCTCCTTAAATGTCTTGTAGAATTCTGCTGGAAAGCCATCTGGTCCAGGGCTTTTTTTGTAGGTAGTTTTCTTATTACATAGTCAATTTCCTTGATTGTTATTGGTCTATTTAGGGTCTCAATTTCTTCTTGTTTCAACCTAGGTAGGTTGTGTGATGACAGAAAGTTCTCCATTTCCTTGAGGTTTTCAAGTTTGTTTCCATACAAGTGTACATAGTAGTCTCTGATGATCATTTGTATTTCTTCAGGGTCTGATGTGACTTCATCCTTTTGTGTTTCTGATTGTGCTTATTTGAGTTTTTTCTTTCTTTTTCTTGGTCAGTCTAGCTAGGGGACCATTGATCTTCTTTATCCTTTCGAAGAACCAGCTTTTTGTTTCATTGATTTTTTGTATTGTCTTTTTGTCTTCTATGTCCTGGATTTGGGCTTTTATTTTGGTGATCTATATTCTTCTGCTGAAATTAGGGTTTTTGTGGTCTTGCTTTTCCAGCTTCCTTAGGTGGCTTGTTAGGCTGTTAATTTGTGTTCCTTCCATTTTCTTCATGTGTGTTTGTAGGGATATAAATTCCCCTCTTACTACAGCTTTCAAGGCGTCCCAGAGATTTTGGTAAGATGTTTCTTCATTTTCATTTGTTTCCAGGTATCTTTTGATCTCTGTTTTGATTTCATCATTGACCCAGGAGTTGTTTAGCATCATGCTGTTTAGTGACCATGTCTTTGTGGCTTTTGGGGGGACCTTGTTGGTGTTAATGTTTATTTTTATTCCACTGTGGTCCGAGAAGGTGCATGGTAGAATTTCGGTCCTTTTAAATTTGCTTATGCTTGATTTATGGCCAATTATGTGGTCGATCTTGGAATACGTTCCATGCGGTGATGAGTAGAATGTGTGTTCTCTGGTCTTTGGATGGAGTGTTCTGTAGATATCAATTAAGTCCATTTGGTCCAGAGTCACATTGAGGTTCCGGATCTCATTGCTGATTTTTTGTCCCAATGATCTGTCTAGGGTTGTGAGTGGGGTATTAAAGTTCCCAGTTATGATGGTGTTAGAGTCAATATCCTTCTTTAGTTTACCTAGGAGTAGCTTTATAAAAGTTGGTGCACCTATGTTAGGTGCATATATGTTTAGGATAGATATTTCTTGTTGATAGAGTGAACCTTTTATCATTATGTAGTGGCCCTCTGTATCTCTTTTAATTTTTGATAGTTTAAATGGTATTTTGTCTGAAATTAGGATCGCGACTCCTCCTTTCTTTTGTGTTCCATTCGCCTGAAAATTTGTTTCCCATCCTCTTACTTTGAGTCTGTGCATGTCCTTTCTAGTGAGATGGGTCTCTTCAAGGCAGTATATTGTTGCCTGGTGATATTTTATCCATTTTGCTATTCTATGTCTTTTCAGTGGTGCATTTAGTCCATTCACATTCAGGCTAATTATTGAAATGTGAGAGTTCATCCCTATCATAGAGTTCTTATAGAGTTGTTCTTCCACTTGGTTTATTGTCTTTCTTTTGTTTTGGGGGTTGGTTCATGTGTATTTTATTCTTTTTCCTGTACTCTTGTGAAGAACGTAGTTCTTTCTTTCCCCTTTTCTTCTGTGTTTAGTACTTTCTTGAGTATTTCATGTAGAGGTGGTTTGGTGGCAGTGCAAGTTCTTAGGGATTGTATATCTGGGAAAGATTTTAATTCTCCCTTGCTGATGAAGCTTAATCTGGTTGGGTAGGTTATTCTTGGTTGAAATTGTTTATCTTTTAGGACTTTGAAGATAGGGCTCCAAGCTCTCCGAGTCTGCAGGGTTTCTGTAGCTAAATCTGCTGCTATTCGAATTGGTTTTCCCCAGTAGGTGATCTAGCTTTTTTCTCTTGCTGCCTTTAGGATTTTTTCTTTTATGCCTTCTTTGTTTAGGCGAATTATTATGTGTCTAGGAGTTGGTTCTCTCATTTGTTGTCTTGTAGGGGTTCTCTGAATCTCTTATGTTTGAGTTTTTGCATCATTAATTAGATAAGGGAAGTTTTCTTGAATGATCTCATGGAAGGTTTGTTCCAGTGTGGTCTCTGTCTTTCTTTCTGCCTCAGGAAGGCCAATTACTCTTAGGTTCTGTCTCTTGAAGTAATTGCTCATCTCTTGAAGGTTTTTTTTCTGTCTTTTTTGAGCTTGTTTTCTGTGTTTTTGAGAGTTTGGTTTAGTTCTATATTTTGGTCCTCAAGCTCTGAGATTCTTTCTTCTGCTTGGGTAATTCTGCTTTCCATGCTTATCAGTTTGTTATTTATTTCATTCACAGTATTCTTTATTACTTACCTCAGATATCAGCTCCTTTCTAGTTTCTTCTTGAGTCTCCTCAATTCTTTTTAATATCTCCATTAATGTCTTGATATCTAGGTTTGTAGTTTGAGACCAGTCATTCTGGGGGCTCTTCATTGTTTGCATTCTGAAGTCAGTTTTCTCAGTGTCTGCCCTCCCAGGAGTCTGGGAGACACCCATATTCTTCTTTTGTTTTTTCTTCATTTGTGTAGATTTTTCCCTGGTCTCTTAGTGGCTAAAGTCCCTTGAGTTCTAATCTCCAGCTCTCCCCTCTGTTTTTGTTGCAGGCAGCTGGCCTGCCGCCTGGGAGATCTGTGACTTGTCTCTGTTCAGCATAGGGGAGGGACTTTGTCTCCTGTTTAATGACGTCACCATGGAAACCGAGGTGGAGGCTCTGATAGGTGGGCGGGGCGATGCAAATCTATGTTCAGAGAGTCTCACAGATCCACCTATGCTGTCGCCATCTTCAGGAGTCTTGCAATATGTTTCTTAAGTGGAATGTTATCCTCACAGACTCATGCATGAATCCACACAATTTCCATGTGTAAATATGTAGAACTGATAATTATAGATAAGCGTCTCCCTACGAAGAACTGGAAGAATTTAATTTTTTATAATAAGATCTAAATCTAGAAAGAGTGTTTACTGAATTTGATGTTTCTAAAAATGTATTACTTTTAGTAACTGACACTCCAACACCCCCAGAGAAAGTCTTCTGTTGGATGATGGCCAACAAGATTAGCTAAATACTAAGAGGTCATGTCTTTCTCTTACTTTATCTCTGACCAGTTTTGTACTATTATAATCAATATATTCATGTTGTGCCAGAATTTAGTAATAGGACAGGTCAAAATTTCGATGGCTATTTTAAGGAAGGGGGGAAAAAAAAAACAACACAACACTACATAACACAAAGCACACTAATTCTTGCAACAGACACCAGCATGCTTTGGCTAGACTTAGAAGACGAAATTTTCTCAAGGCCATAAAATTTCATGGAGTATTAAAAAAAACAACAAGGAATCAGCTTTTTCGATTATGATGGCTTCTCCTTTCAATTCAAAACAGATTCTCAGCTGGGCTCGGTGGCTCAGCCTGTAATCCTGCACCTTTGGGAGGCTGAGGTGAGTGGATTGCCTGAGTCTGCGGGTTCGAGACCTGCCTGGGCAGGCGAGACATCTCTACAATAAAAAAAAAAAAAATCAAAAAATTAGCTGGGTGTGGTAGCGCACGCCTGTAATTCCGGCTACTCGGAAGGCTGAGGCAGAAGGATTGCTGGAGCCCAGCAGGTCGAGGCTGCGGTGGCTGGGAGTGGCCACTGCACTCCAGTCTGGGCGACAGAGTGAGATTCCAACTCAAAAAAATAAAAAAAAATAAAAAAAATTAAAAAGAATAATTTAAAAAAAACCAGATTCTTTTCCATGAGTTTCTCTTTTTTCCGTGAAGTGGGGTGACGGTGACAACAAAAGATTTGTTATTCACTAAAAATCTAGAAACACCATGAACAACAGAAGCATACTCCTTGGATGGTCTCAGAGTATGAATCTATAGGTATGTTTTGCTGCTTGAGGCCCTGGTGATTGTCCCTTGCCTTCCAATGAACTGGCCACTTGACCTCTCCAGTCTCTCCTGCCCCTCTCTTACTGGCTTGTCCTGCTTCTGCCAAGATGGGGTTTTAGTTGAATGAACGCACTGGGCTTTTCTCACCTCTGGTTTCTCAGATGTGGTCTCCCTGCCCTGCAGCACCTGCCTTGCGTCTCTTCCTGACTTGTCTCTAAACCTCCCTCAGATCCCAGTAGGGGTCATCCCTCCTCCAGCTCCGTCCTGCACTTGCCACATGAGTAATTGCTTGTGCAGAGAGACCGGGACAATCTCCAAGTGTCCCCTGCCGTATGCTCAGAGGCTAGGGCGATGCCTAACGAACATACAGTAGACACTCCATGAGTCTTTGTCTATTGATCATGAATTTGAGCAGGAACAGTTGCTTATGTTGGTGGCACTGATCAGAAGAAAAGTGGAGGCTGAAGTTTTCTTAAGGGTCATGCAATCGCAACCTGAGGAAAATATATGATCCCTTTACGGGAACAGATATCATGAGTGTAGATCTGCTTTTAACCAATCTAGATGCCTATGACTTAATCTGCAGTGATTTTCTGTATAAACATGAAGGTACAGACTGAAAATTAATAAGGACACAAATGCCCTTGGGATCCTGGAGACATTACTTTTGTGCATACCGCACATACGGCGGGGGACCCCCCAAAACTAGAATTATCTTTTGGAGCATGGGCTTCCCCCCTTGGTGAGTGTTCTAGAAACCCATTGGCATCAGTGTGCCAGCTGGTATTGTTGTGAGAGGCTGTGCTTGGCTTCAGTGAATATTTTTTGGAGATTCCTTCAACGTGTTTGTCCATTTCATGATAGGTAATTGACGAGCACACCTGCCCACGCCGCACTAAGTGTTCAGCCGTTTTTGACCCCAGACAGCACAACCCCGTGTCCCGCCCTCCCTATTCACTGAATCTTGCCGCCAGAGACTTTTTTTTTGTCTTCTCGGATGAAAAAAGTCCTCAGGGGGAAATGTTTTGCCGATGTAGAAGAAATGAAACAAACAAACAAACAAACAAAATAAACCAGCAGAAACACTGAGGCATCAAAATGGATGAGTCTAAAAACTGTATTGAGCAGAGGAAAAAGTGTCTCAACAAGTGTATTGCATCTAATGGAGAGGACTTGGAGGGTGACTGAAGTTTACACATGTAAGAATACATACACAATATTTTATAAGTAAATTCTGGGGTTTTGGGGGTCCCCTCACGTATCATTATCTGGGCTACCGTTCTCATTTATTTCCATTCCTAGCTTCAGCACACCAACTTTCCATTCATCCATGGGCTTCTGATTAGTCTCAGTCAAGACTTTTTTTTGAGTTGGAGTCTCACTCTGTCGCCCAGGCTGGAGTGCAGTGGCACGCTCATGGCCACCCCAGCCTTGACCTGCTGGGCTCCAGCAATACTTCTGCCTCAGCCTTCCAAGTAGCTGGAACTATAGGTGCATGCTACCATGCCCAGCTAATTTTTTATTTATTGTAGAGACAAGGTCTCGTCAAGTTGCCCGGGTAGGTCTCGAACCCCCGGGCTCAGGCAATCCACTCGCCTCGGCCTCCTAAAGTGCTGGGATGACAGGCTGAGCCATTGAGCCCAGCCCAGTCAAGACTTTTTAGAAGCATTATGTCTTCCCTCCTTGGCCATGTAGAGATAATTTCTCGCTGGCATCTCTTGTTCCAGGACGCAGTACCAGACTGTGAAGTGCCCTCCTTCTAGACTGCAGATGGTTCCTACATGTCCACTGACAGTGCCGCCTCTGTTACTGCAGGTATCTCTGTGCTCCAAGAAGATGGATCAAAATGGACAGCCTGCGTGTGTAGGCATTTTAAAGTAGAATGAAGTCTTTGTGTACGTCCAGAGTGGATATCCAGATCAGCTTTCTGTGGAAACGGCCTTCAGAGTTACGGCTCCATGAGGGTAGGATTGGCCTTCCATGAAGTCAATAAGCTTGGTGCTCAACACAAAACCTGGTGCTCACCAGGGCCATGGTAGATGATGGTTGGATATAGGGTGAAGGGGTCCTGACCCCTGGGTTGCCTGATCACAGAACAGACACCGCTCAAGAAGATGCTGTGAATCATTAAATCACTTTAGGATTGATTATTTGTTCTTAGAAATTCACCCGAATTACAAGAATCATCTCTTTCTTGAGACTCACACTCTTCGTCTTCTGGTTCAAGTGAAACCTTTTAGTTTCGAAAAGAAATCTGTCTGGTTCAAATTATGTGTGAATCTGATACTGGAAACAGCTGAGTAGTTTCAGATTACCCTGTCAGCACTGCACAGTTCTACTGCTCTCTGGTGTCTGCCTCCTTTCCAGCTGCAGTGACACGAACCAGGGGAACTTCATTCTTCAAGGATTCGGTAAGGTGATGGGTGTCATCATGGGAAGCACATGACTGGCCTTACAGAAAGAGAGGATATTTTTAGGAGGTCGCGCACTTCACTTAGGACACCTGAACTACTTTGTCTCACAACAAGCTGCAGACCTAGTTCTTGGTCTTCAGAAAGAACATTCTGCAGCCTGTTCCAGCTCACGTCTGTCATGGCGTTCCCGCACTGTTCACCACACCCCTTCTTACTCACCTGACACTGTATGTTGCAGACACCTCTAAAGTGTGTATATGAAACATACCCTGAAATGCGTAAATGATGCCATTTCACATGGACACAAATGTATTTTTAACAGATGCCAGGTACAATGCACTCGTTCGTACGTTGCTTTCTTTATGAGATTCGAGACATCGCGACAATTCACTCTTCTATTATTACTGCAAGAGAGTCATTTTATTTGAAATGTGCACATTTAAACAATTTATCTTAAGATGTTTCAGCTATGTTTGAATTTTGATATAATTCCATTTTCTAGTGATCAAAATCCAGTGTCAAGGTGGGCCATATTTTACTCAGCTCAAGAGCAAAGTGGTTTTTGCACCATTTATCGGGAGGGGTGTATGTGTCAATATCCCATGCGGTGTCTGTAAGGACCCTTCTTCAGCAGAACTGTCCTGAGAAGTTCTGCTTTCTTACAGAATTGCTGTGACGTGGGCTGGTGAACTTGTTAAACTAATCTGAATTTTCAGAGGCTACAGATGCAATAGAAAATGACTGAAGAAACTTAAGGCCCATACTTTAGGGGCAAATTCAGTGTGAAAAACTCTTTGTGGCTAAAATTCCAGAGTTCCTTTTGTACTTTATTGTGTTCTTCCAGATAAAATATGTCTGCATTTGTTGTTAAAGGCATTTGGGGAGTTCTTTGTATCTCATGTTGGAACCGTAGGAAACTACTTGGGGGCAAATAAAATCTCCATCTGTTCCAACCTGGTCCTGTAGTCACCTCTAGTCTGTGACCTCGATTGCTATATGGAAAGTTACACTATAGTTTGAACCTTGTCATTTTATAAACACAGAAGAAAGACACGCCTCGGTCATGTTTTACAATGAATGGCGGACCATTATTGCTTCCTTTGGTATTTCCTTTGTGATGCTGATTATGGTGAACTCCTGGCACCATGACCATAAATGCCATTCCCTAGAAATTCCATTTTCACTTACGAAACAGGATGTCAGAGCGGGGCTTCTCCGCCTCTGCTTCCACTGACGCACAAGTGGGGCGGATCATAGATGCCCAAGTGCGTAGGAAACAGACTCACGGATGTGGGCTTTCAGAGAAAATAATTAAGAACCCAGTTCCAAGACTCTTTGGCCCCCTCAGTTGATCAAGGATTAACAGGTGGCAGAGTTTGGAGAGGGAGGTGCGACTGGTGAAAAGAGTCCGGTGGGACAGCTGTGGCCACCACCCCCCTTCGTGAGAGAGAGGAGGGAGGGGGGCTTCCACCCAGCAGGGAAGGGCCATCCCTGGAGCTCCAAAGTGCCTTCCTGGCACGTGGGACACCCAGAGGCTTGGCACCTGACGTGGGTATGCGAAACGTGAAGTGTGCTGCTGACTGGGGTCTGTTGCATCCCGGAAGCTTCTCTGGAGCGAGGTCGGAGCCTCTGCAGGAGGAGGAGCCAGGGAGGTGCTGAGCTGCCAGGGGTTTTTCACTTGCCGTTTGGGGGACCGGGGGTGGGGACATTTAAATGTGGGATGCGAAGGACGGAGCGGATGTCAGTCCAACAGGGCAGCCTGCAGAGCTGATAGGGGGTTCTCCCGGAGGAGACCAGAACCGAAGCACTGGCTTGCAGAGGATGAGGAAGGAGTCCCAAAGGGCCACTGGGAATGAGGGGATGAGAAGGGCCTGGCCGGAAGGCTCTGCAGAGCCCACGAAGGCAGCCATGAGCAAAAGAGCTGGTCTCGGCCACCGCCTGGTCCAGGGAGAGTAAAGCCACCTGGCAGAGTAAGGACTATCCTCCCCTCTTGCCGAAGGAAGTGCCATGTGCAGGAGGGACGTGGAAGCAGGGAGAGAGGAAGGAGCGAGCGCGAGAGAGTCCTGCCCCTGCCCGCTGAAGCCTGAAACCGGCTGTGACTGGAGAAGGGAGACGGTTTCCTAGCCAAAGCCCAGAGGTTGCAGGATTACGTGGACTCCTTATTAGTGAAGGAGACTGTGCTGTGATTTGAAGTGACTGTAGGCATCTTATCTGAGAGAGGGTGGTATCTGTGGAGTTTTCACCTGGGAACAAGGAAAGACTTCTTCAGTCCAATGGGATAAACTTGAAGCAGCCACGGATGGGAAGAATCGACTGTGATCTGTTTACTTTCTGAGTTGGCCTTGCTCAACATACTGATTGTGCCTAGAGTGAATGACTGAGTGTGATTCAATGGCTGTGGTTTCAAAGTTAGTGTTCCTGAAGAGAAATGTAAGAAATAGGGCCATGGTTTAGGCGGGCATAGTGGTACGCGTCTGGAGTTCCAGCTACTTGGAAGGCTGAGGCGGGAGGATCGCCGGAGTCCAGCAGGTCGAGGCTGCGGTGGTCGTGAGCCTGCCGCTGCATTCCAGACTGGGCGACAAGAATGAACTCCAACTCAAAAAAAAAAAAAAAAGAAAGAAAGAAAAGAAATAGGGCCATGGCGATTCTCTGCTTTGAAATGGTCTAAGACTTGTTGGAGCGTCGCCACATGCGTAGGACTCTAGGACAAACACGTATTGGATAAATAACAAACAGACATGTGAGTCAAGAGCTCTCTGAGTATTCTCATCTTTCAAAGGGGCCAATGACACTAGAGGTTTGCCTTAGAGTGTCGTTGTGTGGCTTTGGTCATTCTGCCCAGCATGGGCACGACATGATACTGGCACGACGCTTAACACATACAGCATACACAGTGATGGTTAGCTTTTGCATTTCACTTCGGATTTCCACAGCCTTCTCCCTACAGAGGTGTTGCAGTTCTGTATTGGGCCGGATGATGTCTGCCATCGTGTTTTCACACGGAAAAACTGGCCTGGTGGGCCGGGTTGAGTTTTGCTGCCTGGTTAGTATCCACGCAGTATCCAAGTACTAGAGTTGTGTGCTTGGTGGGAGGGGTGGGAGAACTCAGAGGCCCCAGGGGTTCATTACCCTGGAGGACTGGGCATCGTTAAACACACCACCTCACACTCGGTGACACTTCAGTCTACCTGCCTCTTGTCTGTCCATTCAGAAACCAAATATGCCAAACCTCCCAGTGCCTCCTGTCCTCCCAGCACTGGCTGCCTCAAAAATGAAACTCTCAGCAGCTTCCTCTGTCTTCCTTCCCCATTTGACTTGGTGTTTCATGACTTGGAAAAACTTGGTGCTATCTGAAAATTGGAAATGTCACTGTATATTTCCTCTTTCAAAGCATTGCTATAATATTAAAGTCAGATGTTTCTAGCACCGGTCATAAGGAAGCACTACCATTTCATCCCACCTCGTTTAGTTGGGTTTGTCCTTGGTTTTCTGCCTCCATGCCAGTTTACTCTCTGTGGACAGGCTACTCTAAACGTGTGATTCACGTTACCTTTTTTTTTTTTTTTGCGCATTATAAAATATAGCTAGCAGTTTCCTAACCCAACTAAAATAAAACAAAGGAAACTATTGTCAGAAGCCTTTGAAAGTCTTAATAAGTGCAGCTTCGGTTTTGCTTTTATCCACATCACGCCTCCTTCACAGAGTCATGTTAGCTCATCATGGTCACCATTTTTAAAGTTTTGTTTTATTTCTCTGAATCATGAGTGCACCGAGTACTCAGGAATTCTACCACTTACACACAAAAAGAATTGTGACTCCCAAGTCCAGAAGTATACTCTGGAATCCTTATGCACAAAATTCTTATGAACTGTCACCTTGTCAGCTCCTAAGCTTGTCACAAATGTGACTGCTGTCAGCTTGCTCATTCTACCCTTGAGTCTCTTTACATTACTCCAGTGATAGGCAAAAGACCTGAACAAAAATAAAAACATCTAAAAAGGGAATTCAATTTTAAAATGCAGTCAAAAGTAGATTTATATGTTATCTATCAAATTCACAGAGACTGGAAAACACAGACCATTCAATTCAGGCATTAATACAGTGATGATATGGGCTTTCTACTACTTGCAAGAAGTCTGTAAGAGGTAAAAAGACGAATCAATGTAACAAGGGCACAGATTGTAGTGCATAGACACCTCTAAATGTTGTCATTGGATTTATAAGATGTAAAGCTTCCTGAAGAGATTTCTAACTTTGCAGAAGCCACATAACAGTGTTGGCAAATTCTCCATCTGTTCAGTGTGCGAATTAGCACCAGTAACAAGACAGATAGCTGGAAACCATTTTTCCACGAAGTAATCATCGCACACGGGGAAGACACTGCAACTCAACGAAAGAGCATGGACTTGGGGCAACAATTAGCAACTGAAGAACTCACAACGCGTGCCTCTAAAGAGACACATCAGAACCCTGACCTCCTCCTGTCAGCGGGAGTGCTTTCCTCGCGGAGCAAAAATTTGAGTTCGAGGGCCCAGGGTGATCAGTCCTGTTCCACGGGAGCACCCGCGGTGAGCGAGGAATGCGAAGGTGACTTCCAGGTGGGCGTGGGCTCGTGAGACTCTGCCAGGGGCTCCTTAGAAGCTCGTAAAGATCTCAAGCTCGACGCCAGATTAGTTCTAGAGACCTCCTGTGTTTTGTCCTGTTGCCAAAAATGCCAGTTTTGCTTCAGTCCCGCACTGGGCTCTCCCTGGGGGTCTTGCAGAGTTTGATTCCTTGTTGTCCCAGAGGAGCACAGAACGGGAATAACTCAGATATTTGTAGGCTTGGGAGAGCGCCACGACTTGAGCACGGTAATTCTCTGGAGCGAACGGTGTGACGGCAGTGCTTATTATTTTCTCTGTTTTCATCTTCTGTCTTGATGAAAAAACTGTGGGTTTACACTGACTCAGACAAATCAGAATCATCCCTTTCAAGCTGAGACGACCCTGAAGACCTCTTCTCTCCCTTTCACCTCGTGCCCAATTTCCTGAGGTCCTTCTCCCACCTCAGGTCCCACGTATCTTCAGTATCTGCTGATGCAGCCAGGTGTTCATTTCCTTTCACTACGGCTAACAGACAGGTAATTTACTTGGATTTGTGTTCTCTATTTGTAGAATGATCACACAGGGGTGTTGGAAGGCATCAGTGAGACAACAACGCGCGTGCAACTGTGTGTAGGTACCATAATTCTACAAAAATGAATTGCCACAGAATCACCATCAACTTTTTCATCTCGAGGACAGAATTTCATTGCCTTTGCCAAACACTACTAGAAAATAAAGTCTTTTAAAAATTGCTTGGTTTTCTGAGGGTTAAAGATTTGTTTCTTCAGTTCCATTCTCATTTTTTCCCCTTGTATGAATGCCCACAACTGTGTAATGGGAACCTTTTCTCACACTGAATCACCGTTTGATGGATATCTTTGGTTTTTCATCTCTTACCAGACTGTTAAAATAAATTGTGGGTAATAGCGTCCCTCAATATAGGTTCCTTTTTTTTAGAGAGTTGGGTGAAGTCTTCAAAAGAGGGAGGAGGGAGGGATTGGACTGGTTGGAAAATATGAAGATCCTCTTGTACTAGATGTTTAAAAAATTCATAGGAATAAAGGGTGGGAAAAAAATCAAGTGGTTGACTTTAACAATACGTGGTTTACTTCATTGACATTATTCTGTCAAACAAGAGATCATCTATGTATATAAACTGTTAGTCTGTATTTTGAGACTGTACAAACACACATACAGAGCCATCTGATGTAAAAACTTGTTCTGAACACCCACCAAGATGAACATCTGTTCCATTTGCTGCACTTGTGCTTTTGGTTTATATGCTATAACACTATTTTTTTTTTTTTTTTTGAGAGGTGTGACATTGCAATCCATTGGCAATTTTAATCACTGCAGTGGAGAAAATTCATCACTCAAAAAGCACACCCCATGGCAGCTTAAACACACAGAGGGTAAATGACAGTCACGTAGCTTAGATCATCAGATGGTGTTTTGTCTGAGACGGCAGTATTTTCCTCAAGCTTTAACAGGGACTTTCAATTGCTTACCAAACTCCTCGAATTGCATTTAAATGACTAGCTTCGGAATAAAAAGACAGCATTTAAGGTTATGTTCCTGTCAGCAGCATAGCAGTATTCCCTTTCCCTGCAGCCGTGCCAACATCTGTTGTCTTTCACTTTTTAATGGTCGTCATCCGGACTGGTGTTAGGTGGTCTCTCCTTGTCGTTTTAATTTACATTTCTCTGATGATTAGTGAAGCTGAGCATTTTCTCATATGTTTGTTTGCTACTTGAATGTCTTCTTTTGAGAAGTGTCTGTTCCTGTCCTTTGCCTGCTTTTTAATGGGGTTGTTTGTTTTTTCCTGTCAGTTGGTTCAACCTCTGTGGAAAGTGCTGTAGTGTTTTCTCAGAGAAAAGCAGAACTACTCTATGATCCAGCAATCCCACTTCTGAGAATATACCCAGAGGAACATAAATTGCTCAAACAAAAAGACACCTGCACAGATATGTTCATTGCCGCACTATTCACAGTGGCAGAGAAACATGGAACCAACCCAGACGCCCACTGAAAGCGGACTGGATAAAGAAAATGTGGTACATACCCACAATGGAATACTATGCAGCCATAAAGAACAAAATCATGTCCTTTGCAGCAATGTGGAGGCAGCTAGAGACCGTCATACTAAGGGAACTATCACAGAAACAAAGGACTAAATACCATATATTCTCCCTCACAAGTGGGCCACATGATCACAAAGGTGGGAACAACAGACGGACTAAAGGAGGGAGGAAGGGAGAAAGAAAACAGGACACACAAGAACACACTGGGTACCCGTCTACTCTCAGGGGGAGAGAGCCCGCTAGACGTCCAAACCTCGCCTGCGTGCAATTTACGTAGTAAGTCCTCACAGGTACCCTGTAACACTAAAATAAAATAAATGCATAAAACAGAAAGCAGTTTGACCTTCAAAAAATATTTAAGGTAGTCACGTGAAAGCAACCTTCGAAAGGAAACCACACGGAAGACGGTTTTTTATAAGAATTGCATTACATCTTTATTGCCCTTTATTACATAACAGAATGTTCCTCCACAGAGCTTTCATCTTACACTTTTACTGGTTTTCTCTCCCGCAGTGGCTCACACTGGGAGCTGTGCCTTGGCTTCCCTGACAATGTCCAGCGCCTCCCCCCGCCCCGCCGACATTAGTCAAAACCTCTGGGGATGGAAATCTCTCCTGAGACTCAACCCCAGAGAATCTTTTAGATCAAACGAGTCCCTGGGAGGTCCTTCGTCTCCAAAATTAGCGGAAATACTGGCTTCTTTTCTCTGTACACACCAGAAAACAACGTGCAAAGGAATTTAGAAGTGAGATCTGAGAGCATTGGACTTCTCCCCTGTTTTCTTTTCTAGGTTAGAAGGAAAGGATCTCTTTTCCCTTTTTCATCTGAGAAGAGCGGAGAAGCAGCCCCTCCGTCTTTCAGCCAGAACATCAATGGCGAATACCAGCCCTGGGCAGCCGTACCCTCCCCTCCCGTCCGTCTTTCAGTGGGTGTTGAGTACCTGTGGGCAGTTGAGTCTGGAGCGTAGTGGGTGTTCAGAAGCAGAGGCTGGAGAATTAACCGTGTGTCTCCGGCACTCCCTGGGAGGAGATCCTGTCAGCCACCCAGCCACCCTTGCTCATGCTGGTCTCACGGGCCCCACAGATTACATGGACACTGACAGAGCTAGGATACGCCCAGTGATATAGCAAGTGCTTAAACGTAAAAGTGGATTTCACAGGCATGTCTCTCTCTCTCTCTCTCTCTCTCTCTCTCTCTCTCTCTCTCTCTCACTCACACACACACACACACACACACACACACACACACACACACACACACACTCTTTGGTTTTCATAATAATCTGAGGTATGTTTGCCAGGGATTGATTTTTCCATTTTACAAACAGGGAAATTTAGTGGGAAATGCGGGGCGACATCCAGGGCTTGGGCTCACTTTCCTTTTCTTTTCCACACCCCCTTATAGCCCTTGTAGGGTGAAGGCACATGGACCAGAACTGCAGCTGACACAGGGATAGCACAGTCAGAACTCAAAAGAATTTCAACAGGCTACATCGCTGGCCAGGAAAACCCAAAAGGTGGCAATTAATAGGGCAAAAGATAAGGTCTTAAGTTTGGATTATTAAAAATTATAGGCCGGTACAGTGGCTCAGCCAGTAATCCCAGCACTTTGAGAGGCTGAGGTGAGAGGATTGCCTGAGTCCAGGGGTCTGAGACCAGCCTGGGCAACTCGGCGAGACCTTGTCTCTACAGTAAATCAAAAAACTAGCTGGGCGTGGTGGTGTGCGCCTGTAGTTCAGGCGGAAGGATCGCCTGAGCCCAGCAGGTTGAGACTGCGGTGGCCGTGAGCGTGCCACTGAATTCTAGCCTGGGCGACAAGAGTGAGACTCCGACTCAAAAAAAAAAAAAGACAAAATGCAGGTTTGTGGGATGGGAGGGGGCACAGTCATTCATGTGAAAAAGCCTGTGGCCACGAGGTGAGCAGGTGAGGGGACCGGAAGACAAAGGCAAACACAGGCCTCTGCGAGAAGTGAGGCCCACGCCTCCCTCCAGGCTGGACACAAGCCCTGTCCAGTCGCATGTTTCATCTTCTCCCTTATGTTTTAAGGGGGACAGTGACTGACTTGTGCTTGTTTGGAAGCGGGAGACCCCGTTGCCCACACATCAGCTGGTATTGCCGAAAACCAGGTTACACTGGACTGCCTTTTTCCATTCCAAGATCTACGGAAAATTTAACGACCTCGGGAGACCTCTGTGAATTGCCAGGGCTTAAACTCTCCTGGTAACCCTGGTAACCTCTGGCTCTAAGCTGCTGCTGCTTCAAATCCAGTGACAGCCTCTGGCTGGGGCTCTGCCCATTCTGTGCTCGGTGGACTGGGTCGGCTCAGCCTCTGTTCCGACTTGCACGCAATTCCACCCACACGAGGAGTTTCTGTGCTGCGAGATTTTGCCGATAATTTGGGGAGACAAAGAAGGGTTATGGAGCAGGAACAATAAAAGTTTTAAATGGAAAAGCAGACATCCCCTTTCATAAATTTTTTTTTCTTAGTTGGCCCTCCTGCTTCTGGGGATTTTTGCTGGCTCCAGATTCGTTCTCAGCGCTTTGACCTAACGGGCTGCTCTCCTCCCCCCGGGCTTTTGTCTTCCACCCACTTCCTCTCAGATTTCCTGCAGGAACTCCACATGTTTCTCAGATTACTGTGTACAGCAGCTTGGTTTCCCTACACTCACTCTCAGACTCAGTCCCAGTCCGGCCTGTACACGCACCGGAGTTGGTGAACCAAAGGGCCACCCCCGATTTCTTCCCTGGCAGAATCCATTTTTCCCAGGATGGAAGTATGCATGTAGGTAGCATTGTATCCTTGTGTTAAGCTGGGGAGAAGAAGGGTTTGAGAATGGCTGCTTCCCAGCACTGATTTTAAGGTAATTCCCATGGAATTTAAAATTGCCATGGTAGAGATCAGTCTCCTGTCCCCAGCATAATCATATGTGAATAGAAGTGTCTCCTCTTCTTGACTATAGAAAACGCATGCTATGCATTCGCAAATTGACATGTGGGATGACAACAGTCAGTTATTTTGTTGTTTTGCCATTACGAGTAAATACTGGTGGCTATAACTGCATCACCTTTGAGATGAGGAAGGAGAGGTGTGATTATCACGCGTGTGGAATGGCTCCAGGACAGATGTGGGAGAAGGAAGATAGACAAGGCTCCAATTAGAATAGTGAGTTAGGCTGACACACTAAAAAGTTATGCAGTTTACCTCTTAGGAGCTGGGAGAAGCAAGGGAGAAAGAAACTGCGATACCCTTGAGTTCGATTAAAAGATAGCAAAGGAATAGTCATCGGTCCTGGGGACTCGGGCTTCAGAGAGAGACTAGACAAGGAACTTGAGTTTTGGAAACCCAGAGAGGATGAAGAAAAAGCTTGTGGGAAATGGCTTCCCAGTCTGACTCGGATTCCTTCTGGAAGCCACCTCTGCGGTCTTCCTGCAGGCTGAGAGTCAATCCAATTGCACAAGGACTGAAGCAGCTAGATCTGAGGAACTGGACCTGATTCTTCCAGATGTGCTGGCTCTACCCCACCTGAGTGGTGGTCGTCTAAGTTGTGTGCGGTGCTTGTGCTCTGAGAGTCCCACATGTGAAGTTATTTTCTCCACTAGTCCTGGGACATGGCTTGGGCAACCTTCAAGAGCAAGGTTAGCTGGGAGAAGCTTGGGCCTCGTATAAAAATGAACTCCCTTTTCATTAGGGTGGCCTGACTTGTGAGATTACCTGCAAAATCAGTGCATGTTTTTAGTGAACACCCTAAGAATTTTCTGAATAAACTGGGAAAGAATAAGGAATGTGAAATGTTCTATAATTGCCGATAATGGAAACAAGAATAAAACCAAATTATTCTTTTTTATTTCAAAACTCACTTAGATATTTTACTACTTCAAGATGATTTTTAGAAGTCATGCAATCATACCTTTGCATTTTAAATTAGAATACACACTTCTAAGTAGATAGTTGGTTTAATTCATTTAGAAACACAAGCCCACTCCCCATCCTCAAATTCCCAGTAGGCCCTGGAAAATTTCTCCACAAAAGAATGAATGTGTGGCCACATACTCAACACACACGTTGACCTTAAGACCTATCAGTGCCATGAGCTCTTCTGCAATATTATATTACCCAAAGCAGGAGCTGAGCACATAGTAGGTACTGAAATGTTTGTTAAAAATGAATGAATAAGGCATGTTGGTATATTGATGAAACCTCAGGATATGCAAAAATGTACACACAGAACGAAATTTCAAATCAGTATATATTGGTGAGAATAATTATGAACTGGAGTAGTCCAGTTTCTAATTTTAAAAGTCGAAACACATTTACACAGATATAAACATGGCCAATCAATGACATTTGGAATAGAAGATTATGTGGAAGATTGTCTTGAAGGAATAAGTCAAGAAGTTTGTTTCCAGCATTCAAGCAGTGAACAAGGAGTGGTTATATATGCAAAACAATTATTGGCAAATATTCAAAATATATGGGTATACACAAATAGATTTACATTTTTACACAAATATACCACATTCATGTGTTTATTCAACAAAATTTTTTATGAGTAAATAAAACTAGAATAATTCCTTCCTTCACAAATCTTGCCTTCTCTCTAAAGAGGGTAAATTTTTCCTGAGATACTGATGTCCATGTTAAGAATTGAAATTCTGTGAGACAGCCGGGCTCGGTGGCTCAGCCTGTCAACCCACGCCTTTGGGAGGCTGAGGTGAGTGGATTGCCTGAACCCGCGGGTTCGAGACCCGCCTGGGCAGCAAGACCTCATCTCTACAATAAATTAAAAAAAAAATCAGCCGGGCGTGGTAGCGCATGCCTGTAATTCCGGCTACTCGGAAGGCTGAGGCGGAAGGATCGCCGGAGCCCAGCAGGTCGAGGCTGCGGTGGCCAGGAGCGGCCACTGCACGCCAGTCTGGGCGACAGAGTGAGACTCCAACTCAAAAAACAAAACAAAACAAAAAAATTCTGTGAGACTTTAGCAGTGCAATACAATCTGCAGATGCAGTATTTGTTAAGACTTCTTAAAAGGCTAGAGGGAGTCAGTGGTGTCTCTGAGGTGGGCTATCTTGTGGAAAGATTCCCTTCAAATAATGAGTCAGACTCTTGGGACAGGGTACAATACATCTTTCTTAATAAAATCAGAGCTTTCGCTCACTTTGTCTACCTCACATGGAGGTAAAAATGTCTATCCCTCCTAACAGCGGCCAAGGCAGACCGAAGAAACTTCCTGAGATTGTGTTTTCTACATTAAAATCGATGCTCCATTTAGAACCCCACAGCGTCTTGCCAAGTGAGCCCGATTAAAGTCAACTGCAGGCCCTGGGTTGAGACAAGACTACGTGGAGAGGGAGATACAGAGAGAAAGAATGATAAAGACATTTGCATGCTACCAACCAGGTGCCACTCAATTTCTTGTTACCCACAAACTCCCTTAGTCCTCCCAACAAGATTATCATCTCCAACAAAGAAAGTGAGGCAAGGACAAAGCAAGTGACATTCTGAGTGCCACACAGCTCCTGCCACAAATCTGAGTAGCAACAGTGTGTGTAGCTGTGTGATGACTAGGCAAGTTCAGAATACAGACACTTGTAAGAATGTAGGTGCATAGTAAGGATACAGATATGCTGGGTCCTATATCGACCACAACTTCCCACCTCATCCCTGTATTTAAAATGTCAGTTCCACAGGGCAGGAATCTTTGTGTATTTGTTTACTCCTGCAATCCAGGTACCCTGAAAACACAGTGTAGGTGCTCAATGAACTGGAAGGGGCCCTTTTCTACTTTTTTTTTTTTTTTTGGCAGCAAAAGAGTTGGGCAATCAAATGGCTTCTATTTCTTTAAAGACTGCACCTACTCTACAGTGTGTGTATGTGTGTGTGAGAGAGAGAATAAAATAAATGAAAACTCAGTTTCCAGATATTCTTAGTGTGTAATAAAATGTGTGTCACAACTAACAGTGCAATAAAGAGAGGAGAGTTTTCCAGATTAGGAGTTTGGATTTTCACGTTGGAAACGTTGTCACTGGAACCATTCACGCATGAGAGAAAAGCAAGAATAAAGAAAAAATAAATAAAAACCTAAATAGCACAAATGGATGAAGAATTAAACGCAGTTGCCGCCCTGGATATGTTTCCCCATCTTGAGTTCTGCTGAACTAAGAAAGGAACCACTCAGTGCACTGAGTCCTGAGTAACAAAGAGCCAACATATCTGCATAAACACTGCCATGTGTTCATACCACACTTTCCGCTGTTTTCTTTTAAGTATACATTTCGTTGAAATGAACTGTACTCATTAGCAGGGAGACTGCAATCACCTTTGCCCATGGGGAGTTCTGAGACAAACGACTTCTCTACCACACATCAACAATTCTTCCACAAAACTGTGATGGGAGAGAAAGGCTGGGGTGAGGTGGAAGGAATACCAAATAAAAACTCCAGCTCCTTGCAGCTCACTCAATCAATATTATAGTGCAAAACAACCTTTATCATTCCAGCAGCAAGCGATTGATTTTCTCTCCCCCCCTGCTAGAAACTCTTTCCATTAGGGAAGGGCTCTGAGAGCTCTCTCTTCAATAAAGGACAACACATGAAACCTGCATGGGTCAGAGAAAAAGTTGGTCAGAGAAAAAGTTGTTTCTCATCATCCAGTGCTAATTAAAAGACAAAAATAGGAAGATAAAAAGAGAAAGAAGAATGTAAAAGCAAATGAACAAGCGTACCTTCTACTTGTTTACAAAAGTGCATAAACCAAATCTCATCTTAAGTGATGTTTGTCTCTCAGCCAGAACTCGGACTCTTGCCTAAATGAAATGGAATTGTCACCATTTGACATGACCCTTCACTCCATTTCAGGCGAAAAATGTGATTAGGGTGATCCCCGAGGAATGAAGAGTGTGAGGTCCTGCTGTAGTTTGTGTCTTGGAAGCAGAGAAGGAAGTCTGGAGAAAGACAAAGTGGTTGGAACAGACACAAATCAACTTAATCACTCACTCACACGACGGGAAAGCCATTCTGGTCTGTTAAGCTGGCCTGTAATTTATTTCTGGAGCCTCCACCTGTGAATGTGAAAAGTTGAGAAGGAACCTGATAGTAGCAGCCTGTGACAGTCAGTAACTGTGGAAAGCCTTCATAGAGACCGACTAAAGCATCTGCTAAGGAGAAAATCCAAGGGCTCTTGTCCCAGTGCAAAGACTGGAAATGACCTGGTCATGACACAGTGCCACCATTAATATTCTCCTCCAACTTCAAATGCCTTGAGGTCCTTGGACTACAGTATGGTTTCAAGGTACCAAACCTTGAACGTGAACATCAATATTAACCTTGAATATAAATGGCCTAAATGCTCCATTTAAAAGATTCATTGTGGCAAACTGGATTAAAAAAAAAAAAAAAAAAAAGCCTGAGCCCGCGGGTTTGAGACTTGCCTGGGCAACTTGGCAGGACCTCATCTCTACAATAAATAAAAAAATTAGCCGGGCATGGTAGCGCGCGCCTGTAGTTCCAGCTACTTGGAAGGCTGAGGCGGAAGGATCGCCGGAGCCCAGCTGGTCGAGGTTGCGGTGTCCGGGAGCGGCCACTGCACTCCAGTCTGGGCGACAGAGTGAGACTCCAACTCAAAAAAAAAAAAAAAAGTCCTGACCATCTGCTACCTGCAAGAGACCTCATCTACTGGCCAAAGACAGCTACATACCCAAAAAGTAATGGGTGGGAAAACATAAATCTTGTGAATGTAAAACAAAAGCAACCAAGAGTATCCATCCTCATATCAGATACCACAGACTTTAAACCAAAAACAGGAAGAAAAAAAAAAAAAGACAAAGAAGGGCATTATCTAATGATAAAGGGTGCAATTCAACAAGATGATTTTACTGTCTTAAATATGTATACCCTCCAATGCTGGAGTACTCAAATTCATGAAACAAATACTACTTGGCCTTAGAAAACATACTGATAGCAGCATAATAGTGGGGGACTTAAATAGTCCACTGACACCACTAACTAGATCATTAAAGCGGAAACTCAACAAAGAAATGCTGGACTTAAACTGGACTTTAGACCAAATGGACTTGATAGACACCTGCAGAATTCTTCTCATCTCTGCATGGAACACTCCCCAAAATCAACACTAATGCTTGGCCATAAAGCAAATTTCAAATTAAAAAAAAAATCAAAATTATACCAAGCATCTTCTTGGACCACAAGGGAATAAAGTTAGAAATTAGTGCTAAGAAGAACTTCCAAAACGACACTACTATGTGGAAACTGAACAACTTGCTCTTGAATGATCCTTGGGTAAAAAATAAAATTTTGACAGAAATTAAAAAAAAACACAAAAAACACTGAAACTAGTGCAAATAGACACAATATACCAAAACCTCTGAGGTACAGCAAAAACAGTGCTGAGAGGAAAGTTGATAACATTAAATGCCTACATCAAAAAAATAACCTTACGCCTCAAAGAAGAAAAACAAGGGTAATTTAAACTTAGAGCTAGCAGAGGAAAAAAAAGAAATAACAAATATCAGAGCAGAACTAAAGAGATTGTGACCAGATAAAAGGTACAAAGGATCAACAAATCAAAAAGTTGGTTATCCGAAAGGATAAACAAAATTGACAGACTGCTATCTAGACTAACCAAGAAAAAAGAGGCTTGAAAAGAGACATAAAATTTATGAGACTTTAATAAGTACAGCCAGAAATGATAGAGGTGACATTACAACTGATACCACAGAAATACAGAAGATCATCAGAGACCACTATGAACACCTTTGTGTCAACAAACTGCAAAACCTAGGGGGGAATGAACACATTCCTGGAAACATACACCCTCCCAAGACTAAACCAGGAAGAAATAGAAATGCTGAATAGATAATAACAGATAATGAAACGAATTGAGCCAAACAATCTTCAACCAATAAAAGCCCAGGGCCAGATGAATTCACAGCTGAATTTTCCCAGACATACAAAGAAGAGCTGGTACCAATCTTACTGGAACTATTTCAAAAAAAACAAGGAGGAAAAAGTTCTCCCTAACTCATTCTACAAAACCAGTATTACCCTGATACCCAAATCAGGAAAGCACACAACCTAAAAGAAAACTACCACCTAATATCTCTGGTGAACATAGACACAAAATCCTAGACAAAATACGAGCAAACTGAATTCAGTGGCACCTCAGAAAGATAATCCATTAGAATCAAGTGGATTTTATTCCAGGGATGCAAGAATGGTTCAATATTTGCAAATCAATAAATGCGATTCACCATATAAACATAATTTTTAAAAATCAGCATCCTAATAGACGCAGAAAATGCATTTGATAAAATCCAACACCCCTTTATGATAAAAACCCTCAATAAAGTAGGCATTAAAGGAACATATCTAAAAACAATAAGAGCCATATATGACAAACCCACAGTCAACATAATGTTTAATGGAGAAAAATTGAAAACATTCCCCTGCAGAACTGGATCAAGACAAAGATGTCCACTCTTACCATTTCTATTCAACACTGTACTGGAAGAAATCAGACAAAGAGCAATCAAACAAGAGAAAGAAATAAAAGCCATCCGAATCAGCAAGGAGAAAGTCAAACTATCTCTGTTTGCTGATGACATGATTGTATACCTAGAAAATCCTAGCAACATCTCTAGGAGGCTTCTAGACCTCATAAATTACTTCAGTAAAGTTTCAGCATACAAAATCAACATATGAAAATCAGTAGCATTTCTATAAGCTCAAAATGCTCAAACTGAGAACCAAATCAAGAGCTTAGTTCCGTTTACAATAGCCACCAAAAAACAAAAAACAACCAAACAACAAAAACACGAAACAAAAAAACCCCAAAAAACAAAAACAGAGGAATCTATCTAACCAAGAAGATGAAAGCTCTAACAAAGAGAACTAAAAAAACACTGATGAAAGAAATTGTATGCAACACAGACAGTGGAAGAACATCCCATGCTCATGGACAGGAAAAATCAATATTGTTAAAATGACCACACTGCCCAAAGCAATCTACAGATCTGATGTAATCTCCATCAAAATACCAACATTGTTTTTCACAAAACTAGAAAAAACCATCTTCAAGTTTAGATAAAACAAAAAAAGAGCCCCAATAGTCAAAGCTATCTTAAGTAAAAAGAATAAATGCATCACATTGCCTAATTTCAAATTATACTACAAGATTATGGCTATAGTAACTAAAACAGCATGGTACTGGTATGAAAATAGACAGATAAGTCAATGGAACAGAATGGAGAACCCAGAAATAAAGCCATATACCTACAACCAACTGATCTTCCAAAAAGCCAACAAAAATAAACAATGGGGAAAGGACGTCCTATTCAAAAAATGATGCTGGGAAAATGAGCTAGCCATATGCACAAGAATGAAACTGGACTCTTACCTCTTAACCATATACAAAAATTAACTCAAGATGGATTAAAGATTTGAATGTAAGACCTGAAATGATAAAATTAAATCCTAGAAGAAAACCTAGGAAGCACTCTTCTGAACATCAGCCTAGGTAAAGCCTTTATGATGAGGACCCCAAAAGCAAATGTGACAAAAACAAAAATAGACAAACAGTACCTAATTATACTAAAAAGTTTCCGCACAGCAAAATAAATAATCAACAAAGTGAACAGAAAACCTACTGAATAAGAAAAAATACTTGAAAACTATGCCTCAGACAAAAGACTAATATCCAGAATCAACATTAAAAAACAAACAGACAAACAAAAACCAGACACTAGACAAAGGACATGAATGGACACTTTTCAAAAGAAGATACACAAGTGGCCAACAAACATATGAAAAAACACTCAACATCACTAATAATCAGAGAAATGCAAATTGAAGCCACAAGATATAATCTTATGCCAGTCAGAATGGCTATTATTAAAAAGCCAAAGAACAACACACAGCTTGGATGTGTAGAAAAGCGAACGTTCATACACTTTTGGCAGGATTATAAACTGTCTCAACCTCTATGAAAAACAGTATGGAAGTATCTCAAAGAGCTAAAAATAGAACTACCATGCAACCCTGCAATTCCACGACTAGGTATCTACCCAAAGGAAAATGAACCATTATATTAAAAAGATATTTTTACTCATGTTTATTGCAGCACTATTCACAACAGCTAAGTTACGGAGCCAACCTAAGTGCCCACCAACAACTGACTGGATTAAAATAATGTGCCATGGAATAATACACATCCATAAAAAAAGAGCAAAATCACACATGTCCTTTACAGAAACATGGATGGTGCTAAAAGACATCCTAAGAGGACTAACTCAGAAACAGAAAAATAACCATGGTATGCTCTCACTTGTATGTGGAAGCTAAATGGTCATGAAGATGGAAATAACAGATACTAAAAGGGGGAAGTGGGAGGGGTTTAGAGTTTAGCAGTTACCTGTTGGGTACCATTTTCACCATCTGGGGAACTGGTCACTTGAAACCCAATCCCCACCAGTATGCAATATGATCACTGTACAACAAACATTCACGTGTACCTCCTGAACCTATTTTAAAAAAATATAGACCAATGGAACAGGATAGAAATTCTGGAAGCAAAGCCTCAATTCTTCAACCAACTCATCTTTGACAAAGCCTCCAACAACAACCACTGGGGAGAGGAGAACCTATTCAGTAAATGGTGCTGGGAAAACTGGCTGACCACATGCAGAAGATTGAAACAGGACCCCTACCTATCACCATTCACAAAAATTAACTCGAAATGGATCAAAGACCTAAACATAAAGCCTCAAACTATAAGAATCTTAGAAAGCGCAGAAGACACCCTTACGAATATTGGAACTGGGAACCAATTCCTATTCAGAACCCTAAAGGCCAATACCTTCAGAAATAAAATAGACAAGTGGGACCTCATCAAATTAACAAGCTTCTGCAAAGCAAAAGAAACCATCAAGAGAGCAGGGAGACAGTCCACAGAATGGGAAAATATATTTGCCAACTGTGTATCTGACAAGGGCCTAACATCTAGGATCTACAAGGAACACAAATGTGCCAAAAGGAAAAAAACAAGCAGCCCCTTTAAAAAGTGGGCAAAAGATATGAATAGGCTCTTCTCAAAAGAAGATATACGGGCGGCCAACAGACACATGAAAAAGTGCTCAGCCTCACTCATCATCAGAGAAATGCAGATCAAAACCACACTGAGATACCACCTAACCTCTGTAAGGACGGCCATCATTAATAAAACAAAAATCAACAGATGCTGTCAAGGATGTGGAGAAAAAGGAATGCTTCAACACTGCTGGTGGGAATGCAGACTAGCACAACCTCTTTGGAAGACACTGTGGTGATTCCTGAAAGAACTAGAAATTGACCTTCCGTATGACCCAGCAATTCCCCTATTGGGAATATACCCGGAGAAACCCAAATTATTCTACAAAAAAGATACCTGCACAAGTGTGTTTGTTGCAGCTCTATTCACAATAGCAAATACATGGAACCAGCTGTGTTCCCCATTGAAGCTGGATTGGATAAACAAAATGTGGTACAATACACAATGGAATATAATGCAGTCATAAAGAAGGACAGATATATGGACTTTGCAGCAACTTCGATGGATTTGGAGTTGATCATACTCAGTGATTTATCACAGAAACAAAGAACTGAGTTTCATATGTTACTCACTCATAAGGTGACCTGAAACAATTATAATGCTATAAGAAAGTGATTGACAGTAGTGTAAAACTGTCAGGGGAGCAGGGGCGGGACTAGCAGTTGAGGGAAACTGCTAGGGGAGGGAGGGGCATACCTCATCAACAAGGGTACCTGCATGAACAATGTTTATATACCTAACCCTGAATTGTACCCCACACCTTTATAATAAATAAATAAATAAGATTTTTTAAAGTGTGATAAATAATAAATCTGAATATACGTAACTGTATTTTAGTTTAGAAGAATCAACAGGACAACAGAAAGAACAAAAGGAATTTTGAGCCTTTGATGATGAGACTGAGAATTGCATTTCATGTAAATTAACTACAAAAAGAAATCATGAGGGCTTTGCAGAAACTTGAGGTTTCCCAAGGAATCCTAATTTAAAACTTTTGGAATCTTCATCATAAATTTAGTTTGAGGGATCTGAAAACTTAGATCTGAGCTTTGATTGTATCATTTTCTAGCTGACAAACTGTGGGAAAACTACTTCGTTTCTCTGAGTTTCAATTTTCCCCATCTGGAAAATGGGACAGTATAGCTCTTGTAAGGATGAAGTGAAATAATGTATGCCACTACAACTTATCTGTCAGGTATCACTCGAAATGTTTTTTAAAACTTCAAATTATAGTACTACAAGCTAGCTTTATAACACATTATAAATATATCTAGATCTGTGAAATGTCTATTTTTCACAGTCCATAAAAACAACTTTTTTTTTGGTGGTGGGGGTGTAAATTCTGAACAATGTGAGTATGAAGTTGTAACATTTAAGCATCTGAAACTTGGAACATTGTTGCTAAGACAGAGGAGAGACTTTAGAGTTGGGAAGATGTTCCCCCAAACGTCTGGAATTATTCCAAAAGTATTCCCAGTGTAATTTGTAATTCCATAAAAAAACCAAGATTAATTGTATGTTCGGCTTTCTACGATTGCCTGTCTTCTGGAGAGTGAGAATGTGCTGTCACTCAGGGAGCACAGGTAGACCTGAAACACAAGGTCATGTGAGAAACAATGCCCAGGACTAAAACTGATTTAACCGAATAACTTTATTTGAACTTAAAACAAATTGGCCTAAACTTGGAGTGTCACAATTTTAGGATTTACATTAAGCAATTTCTCATTTGATCAGCTCTTTTGATCATTTTTGTATGCTTACCTTTTCATTTTAAGGGCCAGGACTTTAAAACATTGTATGATATTCCAGATGGAAAAAAGGAGCGAATTGTTAACTTACTTAGAAGAATTCACTGGATCTATACTTCCAATCATGAGACACGTTTTATAATCATTCTCAATAATCATTCTCATTTTGCTTCAACTTATATTTTTTGTCCTACTGAATATCCTACTTGCTTATGTAAAAAGGTACTTGTGATGTCTATCTGTACGAACAATTCAAATAAAAACGTGGCTTGTTTTGGAATTGCCACTCCCATGTGTTAAAACAGGGAACGGATCCAAGACTATAAAATAGCTCACAGAAAGTTTCTTGAATGGCTATTCTCACTTATAGGGGGATAGAGTCCGATTTATTACTATAGTAACAGGTTAACCATGAAGGGGCCATAGTTATAAATTATGTTGAACTGCCTTTTGAAGAAAATAAGCTTTTCTTTCCCATGAATCTTCACCCATTTTAAAGCTTTGAACAATTTAGATAAAAATTTCCCTCTCATTTTCATCTGCATTTGTAGTCTGAGTTTGAGCCAGGTCTCGAAGCAGACACTATGGCTCTTGCAACAACAACAAAAAAAACTTGTTCCCATACGATTGCCAGCCAAATTTTGCAGACTCAAGATGTTTGGAGAGCTAGGATAATCATCACAATTTTTGGACGACCATCTGAGGTAAATATAAATGCCAAGGCTTGAGAGTCGCATTATTGGTGTATGATTCAATATGAGGTATTTCTGCTCTTGGCTGGTTGATACAAAATAACTAAAAGGTTTCTTAATTGAAATTTAATTGGAGATACAAAGTAATACATGTTGGTTTATAAATCATCACAACTAAACAATTTGCTCTAGTGCACCAGATGAGAAGACAAATTTAAACATTCTCAGAACTGCTAAGTGACAATTATGTAGAATAATTGCTTCAGCCATTGAAAAGATGTTAGTATGTATCGCCTGAGTAAAACATTTGTTTATCGTCACAGTTAACACTTGAAAGAGCTATAAGTGAGGGCTGTTTTTTTGGGGGGGTTGTTTTGTTTTGTTTTTGCACGTGAAATGTTCCCTCACCCCTTCATTCCTCACCCAATCAACAAAAAATTGCAAACCCTTGTCCTTTTAGACATACGTCTGCGGTAAAGAGAACTTGTAAGTGCTTAAATCTAGAAACTTTTTCAACACTAAAATATTTGAAAGGTGATCCCGGGAAGGAAATACCGTGGGACGGGAATACCAATAATGCCTGGATGCCAAGAGACCGCTATCCAAGACGGAGGAAAAGGCTTTCTGCAGCATGTCACTTCATTTTGTTTTGCCGAAAGGACACAGGGAATGCATTTGGGTTAAAGGACAGGCAGGAGTCAGAGGCCTGGTGAGTCACAGGTCTGGAATAATTAGATGATTAAAGCTAACCCTTGAAGAAAGAGGGGCAGAAAGCCACTAGCCTCAAGAAAAGACTCCAGATGGGTAGTTCTACCGGGCTATCCTATATATGAAGACAAGCAAAGGAAAGCTCGAGCTGATTAAGTGAAGTCTCTGACTGGCACCAATATGCTTTAAGTGAGTTGTTTAAATCTTGTTGTAAATTACATACCACGGTGCTTATTTATGTAGCGGTGTCATCAGTGTATTTCTGTGTAGAAAGAATAGGCACCTGGATTGTGTGCTAAATTCCTGCTTTTGCTCGGTGACCTCCTGTGAGACTAATTTTTGGAAGCTGGTCATTCACCTGTCTACCTCTTTTCATTTTAAGAATAATACTTGGGAATTTTAAACTGGTATTTTGTAGATTTTTGATACAGAAATAATAAGAGAAGATTCTTTATCAGATACTTGAAGAGGTGGCTATAATGGACGCCTATCTTAACTCGCTGAGTTTCTCAGTAGAGGCAATGGGTGTTCAAAAGGCGTGATTCTCGCCGTGCGGTCTCCAGGATTGCGAGGTGTTTAACATCCCCCCAGCCCCCACTAAATGCCCCAAGTGCTTTGCACCCGTTGTGGTGTCCACAGTGTGAGAACCCTGCACATTCCCAACCTCTGCTTGGAGAGTAGTACATGCCATACGTACTCCAAACCTCACCCACCCTGGCCACCATCAAGTGACCACCACTGGCTTAGGATATGTGGATTCGGTTCTCCGAATCTCAATTATTACAGAAAATCAGTAGTAGTTGTGATAGTAGATGGAGAACCCAGTTCAGAACCAAGAAATCTGGACTCTAGTTTTATTTATTTATTTATTTATTTATTTATTTATTTATTTATTTATTTATTTATTTATTTTTGTGAGAAAGATGGATTTATTGAGAAGATAGAATAGTTCCCACAGTGGGACATGAGGGGGTTGCCCTAGTTTCGATACCAAATCTTTCAGAAAATCATCCAATTCCTTGAACCTCAGCTTACTCATCTATTAAGTGGTAATAAACTTTCTCTCCCATTTAAGTCACTTAATTCCTATGAAAATCAAGGGCTCTTATGCACATTAACTGCTTTTTTTTTGAGTTGGAGTCTCACTCTGTTGCCCAGGCTGGAGTGCAGGGTCACACTCACAGCCACCCCGGCGTCGATCCACCACAGCCGCAGAAGCTCCGATGATCCTTCCACCACAGCCTTCCAAGAAACTGGAACTACACACGTGTGCTACCATGCCTGGCTAATTTTTTGATTAAGTGTAGCGATGAGGTCTTGCCAAATTGCCCAGGCTATTCTCGAACCCATGGGCTCAGGCAATCCCCTCACCTCAGCCTTCCAAAGTGCTGGGATGACAGGCTTGAGCCACCATGCCCAGTCACATGAACTTTACTTTATACTTTTAAGAGTATAAACATCCACATAAGGAAATAAGACAGTCTTTCCTGGGTATCCATGGGGGATTGGTTTCAGGACCTCCCCTGGATACCCACATCTGCGAATGCTCAAGTCCCTGACATAAAGTGGCGTAGCACTTGCATATGACCTACACACATCCTGCCATGCACTGTGACTGATCTCTAGATTACTTGTAATACCTAACACTATGTAAATGTTACGTAAATAGTTACTGAGGGCATCATGACAAGAATGGAAGTCTGTACCGATACAGAAACAATTTACTTTTCATTTTTGACCCATGGTTGGTTGAATCCATGGAGGCAGAACCCACAGGTAGGGAGGACTGGCTGGACCATAAATAATTCTCTGCAGTCACTACCTTTAAGTAATGAACTAAGTGACAACCAACTTCTATGAGAGAACCTACTGTGTACCCTCTTCTGGGGGCCGCAGAGGACAAAATAGAGAGTAAGACTCAACCCATGCCCATGTGGCTGTTAGATACAGAGGGAAAGATACAATGTATATGATTTTAAAAATGGCAGGACGAGCTGGCCGTGGTGGCTCAAGCCTTTCATCCCAGCACTTTGGGAGGCGGAAGTGAGAGGATTGCCTGAGCTCAGGGGTTTGAGACCAGCCTGAGCAACATAATGAGACCTTGTCTCAACAACAAATCAAAAAATTAGCCGGGTGTGGTGGTGCATGCCTGTGGTTCCAGCTACCTGGAAGGCTGAGGCGGAAGGATGGCCGGAGCCCAGCAGGTCAAGGCTGCAGCAGCCGTGGGAGTGCCACTACACTCCAGCCTGGGCGACAGAGTGAACCCCAACTCAAAAAAGAAAAAAAAAAGTCCTCTTTTAGTTGTAACATTGAGCTCTCCATATCCTTCTGCCTGTCTGAACACTCCTTGGGAGACCCTGGACTCCGTGGCCCTCAGACGCAGAGCTTCCCACATAATGCCTCTTTCTTGCCTGCTATCTCTACACCCAGCATCACTCCTAAGCTCCAGTCCCCATCTCAGGCCACAGGCAAGGCCCTTGACACCTGCACTCTCCTTACAGCTCAAGTCCCAGTCTTCAACAGAAGCCCGGTACCTACTCTCCCCACACAGCCAACAGGGATCTATTCCTCCGTGGGTTTTTCCGATCACCCATCCAGCCATTCATGCTTTTAGAAATCGCCTTTATTGTTTCTTTCCCCTTTATTCCTAATTTCAATAACTCACCGAGTCCTCAAAAACAACTTCAAAGTGCTCCTGAAATCTGGTGCCCCAGTTCTGTTCCTTCCAGTCTCTTGCTGGCAATGGGTGTGTGACCTTCTAATTGAATCAAAAGCCTCTAGTCTCTTTGCCTTCTAATTAATTATATTCACCACTGCCAGAGTGAATGTTCTCTTTTAAAATAATTTAGTTATAAAAGTCATAAAAGATCATCTTAAAAATTAAAACAACAGTAAGGTAGAAAGTAGAAAGTGTGTCTTCATTTTCATCAGCTCTCAAAGGTTTGATTTATATTTTCCTAGATGTCATCCTAAGACATAAACACACAAATAAGATTTGCAGTACTAACCTCAAGGGTTTAGTACTTCCGGCAAAATGACAGGTGCTAGCCTGATTCTTCATTTTGGGTAACCTATTTTAATTCTTAAGAAGCTTTTAGAATGGTCTCTTCATCTTAGATTTCATCAAGTGCTCTGTAAGTCTTTTAACATTTATTCTGCCTGAGGCTTGATTGATGTATCTTTCAATCTGAAGACTTCTGTATTTATTCAGCAAAAGTTAATTTCATTCCAATATCTCTTTCAATGTTTTCCCTCCCCAGAAACAGAAATGTCTCTGTTTTGTCTTATGGAATTCCACTGGATGGGCCTTGGCCTCATGAGGCTCCCTCAATCTCTATCCTTATCTGCATATTTACTATCTCTTTTTCCTGTGAGTTACATATTAAGAAACATAACTTTTCCCTCCATGAGCTGCCTCACCCTATCTTTTGATTTTTTAGACTAACCTCTGAAATTTTTATGTACATAATTCTATTCTAAATTTCATGATGTTCTGTTCTGTCTCAAAGTAAGATAATTTGATTTTTTAAAAAATTGCTGCATTTTCCTGTTGTTAATTAGGATTTAAGAAAAAATTCTTTTAAAATTCTTTCTTGAGACACCCCAACTTCTTCGTGGGATCAGTCCTATTTGTTCTTCTCGATGAAGACACAGAAGCAAAGTTCTTTCATGCTTTTTGCTTCCCTGGAATTCCTGGTGATCCTTGGTCATTAGGTTGTGTTTATGAATGAAGGCCTAGGATGACTGGTGTAGGTAATGTGTTTCCTTGGAAGTAGTAAAGCTCTTATTTTCCTGGAGGTTCTCTGCAATATGAGTAGGGCTTCTGGATGGGAAGATTCCCCCAGAAGCCTCCCCACACTAAGGCAGGAGAAGATTTGCTCCAGGGACAGGGGGGCTTTCTGTCTAGCACAGAAAGCTTCTTTTGACCTAGTGGCCAACACCTCATGAGATAGTGTCTGTATCTGTTTTGTCTCTTCATTGTATTTGCATCAAGATTAGGGTGGGCATTTCTACCAGCGCTTATAATTTTTCGGTGAGTCTTCCTTAAGTGTGGCCTGACTTTCTTGGTTCACTCACAAGCTTCACACCCTGAGTTTCTCAGGCCAGTTTGCACTGGAACTCAGACAGAATATACATGAGTGGCGTCACCATGGCACACCCAGTCAGTCACACACCCTGCTGACGGCTCAGCTTTGCTCCCGGTCAGATTGCTGGTACTGTATCCTACCTCTGTTTTGGACAGATCGTCTTTATCTGGGACATTCTCTCCAGAGACTGGAAGGTGGCCCTCAGTCCCTTAATTTGGTCAAGCAAAATAATCATAAGGTTCTGGGCCTGACTATCCATTTCCAACTCGTCATCATCAACTCAAAAATTGTGTCTAGTGCCCAGCAGGTCAAGGCTACAGTGGCCGTGAGTAGTGTGCCACTGCACTCCTGCCTGGGAGACAGGGTGAGACTCTGACTCAAAAAAAAAAAATGTGTTTAGTTCTATTAAGCAATCTTTTTTGTTACTCTAAAGCAGTCTTATTGCCAAACATTCTGACAAACGGTAGAAAAAGGAAAAACATTACCACATTGTCCCAGAATTGTATATATATAATCACATACATGTATAATCAATAAATCTCATTACTGTTAGCAATTTCCACCAAGATCATAACATTGTGATTTTTCAGCCCTTTTTCTTCACACCTTGAATTAAGGGCATCTGACACAGGGATTCGATTTTTAAAGCATGCTTTGAAGTTTGTGCAAGCGTTCTCCCAGGGATAGAATTCTCTACTGGGAAGATCTAGGTGCCAACTGATGCCAAGACTTCAGAGGACAGGAGGTTTGGAGTTCTACCAGCATCCAGGAGAACAGGGAGAGTCGAAGAGAGCCTGGGGGAGGAGGTGAGAGTGAGGCAGAGAGGTTGGGACCAGCATGTTGGTGAAGCCCACGATGGCATGGTGGGTGTTGATGGCTGCTGGGGAACGTGAACGTCTTAAGATGGCACTCAGCTCCCCAGGTGACGTGCTCTCTTTCCCACTTGCACACTGGGGGATTCCTATGATGTGAATCCCTCACCTGTCTCCTTTTTTTTTTTTTTTTTGAGTTGGAGTCTCACTCAGTCACCCAGACTGGAGTGCAGTGGCTGCTCCCGACCACCGCAGCCTCGACCCGCTGGGCTCCAGCGATCCTTCCGCCTCAGCCTTCTGAGTAGCCAGAATTACAGGCATGCACTACCACGCCCGGTTGGTTTTTTTGATTTATTGTAGAGATGAGGTCTCGCCGCCCAGGCGGGTCTTGAACCCACGGGCTCAGGCAATCCACTCACCTCAGCCTCCCAAAGCGTGGGATTACAGGCTGAGCCACCGAGCCCCGCTACCTGTCTCCTTTCACACCATCTTCTGTGAAGTTTCTTAGGCTCATAAATGAGCTTTTAAACGTGGAACTCAGCGAGATGAATTTTCACATCTGAGTTCACTCAACACAGCACAGAAGCTGCCCGGGGGAAGTAGGCACTCAGTAGGTGAGGACGGACACAGGAGAAATGCTTTACCTTTCACAAACCATGGGACTGGCAAAGGAGACAATTATACCTATATCCTGAGGGGCAGGAACTTCAGTGACAAATATCTGTGCTGTACCTCCCTCCCGTAAGTCTAGGCTCACTGAAAGGACGAACCATGCCATTCTGGCTACTCGGAAGGATGAGGCGGAAGGATCGCCGGAGCCCAGCATGTCAACACTGGGGTGGCCGTGAGCATGCCACTGCACTGCAGCCTGGGTGACAGCGTGAGACTCCAACTCAAAAAAAAAAAGATGAACCAAATCTTTGTGCCCTCCAATACCTAAGAGAGCCTACTCTCAGGGAGAGTCTCCTAAGTGTCCATCACATGAGAGACATGTTCCAAAAGCATGAAATAGACTTTCAATAGCAAGAACCATGTATAAGGGCAAAGGCCCTGTTTGCAAAAAACAAAAACAAAAACAAAACAAAACACAAAAACACTTTGTTTAGTGAGAAGGTTAAGATTTTTGGCTAATAATTCGACTTCTGGTATTTGAGATTTTAATTATCTATCTTATTTAATTACCCATCGCAGTAGATAAATCAAAGTTAGTTACTGCTACTCCATTTCTGTCAAAGTACACACACTCACTATTCTGGAGAGTCAGTCTTCATCAAGGATTTCTCCTAACTCTTGGCGATGTGTCATTGTTCACCCATCAGGTTCGCACAAAGCCTGAGGCCATAGCAATGATCAAACAGTGTCAAGATGAGCACCGCCTAGAGCGATGGGAAACATGAAACTAGTCTGAAGTTCACACATACCGTACCGCCAGAAGCCAGGTTTCACTAAAACAAAAATAAATGTATGAGCCAATATTTTAGAGGAAGAAGGTATATGTTTGGCTTCAGCTTCAACAATCACTTTTTAAAACATGTATTTTCATTTACTGAGTCTGGTTTTGATTTTGAAAAGCAAAAATGTCACCACAATAATTTTGTTTGTAATTATTTGACTTAGAATTGCACCAGCTTTATTTGATTTTGTGACGGTCTTCTTCTTCTTCTTCTTTTTTTTTGAGAATCTCACTCCATCATCCAGGCTGGAGTACCATGGCTCGCTCGTGGCCACCACAGCCTCGACCTGCTGGGCTCAGGCGATCCTTCCATCTCAGCCTTCCAAGTAGCCGGAACTACAGGTGTGTGCTACCACACCCAGCTAATTTTTTGATTTATTGTAGAGATGAGGTCTCGCCGAGTTACCCGGGCTGGTCTTGAACCCCTGGGCTCAGGCAATCCCCTCATCTCAGCCTCCCAAAGTGCTGGGATTACAGGTTTGAGCCACCACTCCCAGGCTTGTGACTGTCTTCTACTGTCTACCGAGACCTCCCATTGGAGAAGCAGCGGTCCAGTTGGATCTTAGGTGGTTTGGGGCGGTGAAATGCCTCAAAGAAATTTTCTATCTTAAGTGATTGTTCTTAGGTTTTAGTAAGACAGACGAAAGTGGAACCTAGTTATTTACGTTTAATTTTTTAGAGGAGGATTTTCCGTGAGAGTGGGGAGGCCATACCTTTCTTCACCACATATTTGAGGGCTGGGCTGTCGCCTTCCTCTGCACTCCATACTTGTTGTGGTTTTGTGACTGGAGAAGGAAGACAGTTCTCCAGGGCAGAACACAGTTTTTAACGGCATACCTCAGTCTTACACAAAGCACGGCCTCCTTTCCATAAACCTGGACTTCTCTTCCCACTTGACTTCCCACTTCCACTTTGACTTAATTCAAGCTGTCACCCTGTTCCCCATCCTCCTCATCCTCCCTTTGGGACATCCTACGCCCTGTATGCTCACTAGAGTTACTGAGTCCAGGTAACAGACATGAAAAAGTTGCCCAAGTCCTCTTAATAAATCCTTCTAAAAAAAAAAAAGGGCAGCCCCTTTGGGTCCCCTCCCACTGTGGGAACTTTTCTGTCTGTCCCCTTAATAAATCCTGCTTTCTTAAAAAAAAAAAGTTAGGTTGCCCAAGTACCCTGTGGAAGCCAGTCTTCAAATAGACTAGCAAGTGGGAAAAAAATAAGAAATTATTTTAAGCCACTAAGTGTTGACGTGATTTGTCACATGTGATGAAATAACCAAAAGACATTTCACATACATCCATTGCCAGTGGTTACAAATTCCACCACACAGCCAGCTTCTGGGGTTGGTAACTCCAGATGTACGGTTACTAGGTATGTCTTCAGCTACGTCACCTATCTCTGTGAGTCTCAGTGTCCTCGTACCTGGAACACAGTCACAACTGAGCTTTTGGGAGAACTGGGTGGGGGATGCCTGGGGCGTTCCTTGTCGAATGCCAGGCAGGGAGTGAGCCACTTAGTGGCAGCCATTGTATTCCTCAAGGACAGAGAACGAGTGCATGACAACACTGAATGTCTTTCTTGGGCTTCTCATTAATGTGATTCTCTCCCCACATTATAGAATTGGAGTTGAGGTTACTTAAAAGTGGAAAGTCAAAAAGGGCATAGGGCTGGAAAATAATTTCAAGCCGTGCAACCTGCCCGTGAGTAATCCAGCATTACCTTGGCAATTTCAGAGAGAATCACTCAGGGCTTGGTCATGCCACCACATCTGGATTGACAGAAGCGTGGGGCCATCTCCTGCAATGATCTGCAACCATTTTAGGCCTGGGCACCAGAAGGAAGACACATCAGCTGGGGTCCCAGCCGGAAGTGGAGGGTGCACTGAAGCCAACAGCACAGGAGAGTCTCCTGGGAGGACGAGGTCAAGATGGCGTCAAGGTGTCAGCAAGACACAGGGATACGGGGTCACCTGGGCCATACAGCAGGGTCATGACCACCCAACACTGAAGGGGCACCTGTGGACTCCTGAACACGGGACAGCGTCATGTTGACGAAGACCTTGGCTGGGCGACAGGGCCCAGGTGCACTTGTGGGGGGAAGATGGGCGCACGATCCCTTGAGCTCCTCTCCCGCTGCCCTAGACCTTCCGGAGCTTTCCAGGGCTCAGCCCGATGAAGCGCCTCAAGGAGTCTGTCATCCACATGGATCACCCGCTCAGGGCAAGACGGCGGAGGGGCAGGGCGAGTGGAGAGGGGGTCTGTCGGGTCCTTGGAAGCAGCCGGTCAGGAGATAGCAGGGTAGACTTAAGGTCCCTACATTCACATATTTGCATTTCGATAACCTTGATATCATTTTGCGGCAGCCTGAGCCAAAGGAGCGTTTGTTAGACTTCTTTCTGCTTCACTAGGAAAGACTTTGTGAAAGTGTCCATTTCCTTCAATGCCACGCTCAGAGTCACAGGAAGCAGGCCGGCGGGCATGACTCTCCAGCGACACTCCGCCACTTCCTCGGGATTGCTGACACGGCAGGGCTTGTCGTTGTGAACACAGCCCTCTTTGTTCGCAAGCAGCCGAGACAACGCTGCGACCGGCTGGCAAGGCAGGAGGCTCTTGCCCGGCTGCTTCCTTCACCTGGGGGTTTGGTCTGGAAAATGTAGGGTGTGGATGCCACGACGGTCTTTAGCCCTCAGCTGTCTGCAGCTCTGCTTTCTCATCCTTCCCAGAAGAGTTTCTTGTGCCATCTGCTTCTCATTCTTTCCCCAGTCTCTTTCCGATCCCTTTCAGAGTCTTTGCTTTCTCTGCAACTTTTTAACCCCCACTTCGATCCTGCTCTCTGCCCTGACCCTCTGAGCTCATCCACGCTCTGGCTGACGGCATCACCCACCTGGGGGGCTCTGAGGAGGCATCCTGGCATCAAGACAGGGTCGTGGCCGAGACTTGCCCCATTGTCCCGGGGCATGGATGTGGGGACGATGAGCGGAAAACACAATGTGCCATGTGCTTCTCCAAGCCCGGTTGAGGGGCAGGCAGGCCCCCAGGAGAAAGCAGGGAGGGAGGACAGAGGGCAGCCCTGGGTGTGGGACAGAGGGCAGCCCTGGGTGTGGGACAAAATGGGCTGGTCCGCGGTGCGCACGTGAGGAGAGAGAGGACAAGGCCACTCCGCCTTCACTTCGGATCACAAGCTGCTCTAATTCCACAGATGTGAGAAAATTTAACATTTCGACCAGAGCAAACGGTAATGGAAGACAGGTTTTGGCTAGGTTTGATCTTTTTCTGATTTGTCAAAATCTGAAAGCCACAAAGCCATCAAAAGGCGAGAGGAGAAACACATGTGCGGAGGTAGAGACTTGAGGAGGACCCCACGGGAAGTCGAGCAACTGGGAGGCCCCGCGGCAATCTGCACTGCAGGCAGCTCTGGGCTCGCCTCGGGATTGAGAGAACCATGGCTCTGTGAACACTCAAGGCTGAGAAGCTAAACTCTGGGCTGGAAGGAGAGGGACATGCCTTCAAACTCCCAGAGCTAGAGCCATCTTACACAGGGCACCGGGTGTTTCCCAAGACTCGCTTTCAAGCCCGCCGGGGGCTCCAGGCTCCATGCAACGCTGCCCAGATCTGCCACACCATGTGGCCCAGGTAGTTTCACTCTCGGTGTCAGTCATTTTGATGTGCTCACTGACTTGTTTTTTTTTTAGTCAGGGTCTCACTCTGTTGCCCAGGCAACAATGCAATGACACGATCACAGCTCACTGCAGCCTTGACCTTCTGGGCTCAGGCTATCCTCCTGCCTCAGCTTCCCAAGTAGCTGGAACTACAGGTGTGTGTCACCATGGCTGGCTATTTTTAAAATTGTTTGTAGAGACTCAGTCTCACTATGTTGCCCAGGCTGGTCTCAAATTCCTGGGCTCCTACCTCAGCCTCCCAAGGAGCTGGAACTACAGGTGCATGCCACCGTGCTGTGCTAATTTTTTGATATTTTGTAGAGATGAGGTCTCGCTATGCTGCTCAGGCTGGCCTAGAACTCCTGGGCTCAAGCAATCAAACCACTTTGGCCTCACAACATTAGCCACCATGCCCGGCTAATACTACACGACACCCATGTCGTATGGCTCCAAAGTTAACTTCTTTAGTCTTGATGTGTCTCTCTTAATAGCTCCCTGTTCAAAGTTAAAATTATCTATTTTGTCAGAAACTCCCTTGTTGAGCTGTATTTTACAGTGGCCTTTTGTGGGAAAAGGTGCAGCAGGAATCAACGGAACCAAACTGTTTCTCTATTTCCGGCAGCGATGCTGTGTCCTCGGCCGTGCACACAGAATGATTCCATGTTTCAGGATTCTGGCCAACCTTTGCCGAAACACGCTTCATTAAAGTGCTGGCACCCAAACCTGAGAGTTGAATCGTACCACACTGGATTACAAATTGCATCCATTGTGTTCTGCGTGGGTCACGCTCTGTTTATGAGAGAAAGGAGAAACGGGCGGGGGGGGGGGGGGGCGTGGCTTTGATGGTCAATACTGCGTGGCCTAGACCCCACAAACTGCAGTAGCAGAGTTGTTCTGATTATCTTCCAAAGTGGGCTGGAATGTTCTCAGCGTGAAGTTTCCTTATGAGGACCACTGAATGGCTGATCACGTATGCCTGGCCATGGCTCTTGCCTTTCTAAGATTTCTGAACATTGTTTCAGAACATTGGGCAAGAGAGGAAGCTGTTTATAAGCTCTTGCTGTTAGAGAAATAGTCAGTCACTCCTGTGTTGAGTATTTCAGGTGGAGAGCTAGGGCTCCCACACTCTGCTGGGACCGATTTTTGGGAAGGGACGTGGACCCACTCCATTCTTTTGGGCAGTGCAGCCTCATGGTAGAAAGTCCACACCCGGGAGCCAACTTCTCTGTGTGGGAACTTCAGCTCCACTGGTAATGAACCGTTGGGCAATTTTGCTAAATTATTCATGTCTTAGTTCCTTGTTTTAAAAATATAGATAATAAGTTTGTAGTTCATTGACTCTAACATGCCAATAAGATGCCATTATTTTATAAACCATTAAGACCAAAAAATAGGTCTAGTGTGGTGGCTCATGCCTGTAATCCCAGCTCTTTGGGAGGATTGCTTGAGGCCAGGAATTTGAGACCAGGCTGGGCAATATAGTGAAACCCCATCTCTACAAAAATTTTTTTAAAAAAATTAGCGAGCATGGTAGTACATACTTGTAGTCCCAGCTACTCGGGAGGCTGAGTGGGGAGGATCACCTGAGCCTAGGAAGTCAAAGCTATGGTGAGCTGTGATCATGCTACCTCACAACAACCTGGGTGATTGAGACCCTAAAGGGGAAAAAAAAATGAGAAGGAGGAGGAGAAAGAGGAGAAGAGACAAAGTATAATATGTAGGTTGGGCTCAGTGTCTCAGCCTGTAATTCCAGCACTTTGGGAGGCTGAGATGAGTGGATTGCCTGAGCCTGTGGGATCAAGACCAGCCTGGGCAACTTGGCCAACCATCATCTCTACAATTTATCAACAAATTAGCTGGGCATGGTAGCATGCGCCTGTAGTTCCAGCTACTTGGAAGGCTGAGATGGAAGGATCACCAGAGTCCAGCAGGTCGAGGCTGCGGTGACCATAAGCATGCCACTGCACTCCAGCCTGGCCAATGTCATAAGACTCCAAATAATTAATAATAATAATAATAATAAGTAGTAGTAGTAGGCAAATAATTTAAAGTTCTGACCACATTTGTGTGTGCACAAGGAATGACAACCACATGACTGCCACCAGACAGTCATTGGAAAATGTCCCCTTATCTCTGTAAAAGGTTCTGATTACAGAGATAAATCGTGACAAAACATATGTCTTAGAATCCAAGAAATAGGGTGGCATCTACCTCACAGGAATAAGTGAGTTTGGACTAGAATGCCCTTAGTAGAGCATCTGGCAATTAATCTTATTACACCAGTTAGTGCCCTAGGAGAATGACAGCTTTTGTGGGGGTTCAACTTCAGTAGCTCAGCAAGAAAATAAAGAGGCATTATCTTAACTTGTGACTTTAGGATGATAACCAAAGGGGTGACAAGAATGAAACAGCACTTTGGTATGAACTTCCTGTGAGGTGTTATTTGTATAATTCTACACAGTGGCCGTACAGACATCTCCGATGGTGGATGAACACCACCATGAGTGTCGGTGTTGACTTTCAAGGCCTCCTCGTCAGGGATGACAAAGCCCTGGGCATGTGTGACTGGGTCAAGCCAAACCCACCCTTGAATGGCTTTTCTCATCTGTGAATAATACCTTTCACTGCTCTCCTTCTAGAAAGCTTGGCCGTGCCGCTTCCTGATCACAATCAAATTACTACAATGATGTGGAGAATTCTTCCTCTCTGTCTACAGTGGTTCAAAGTCCAAAACTGAAACAGAAGTGATTTCTGTGCCATATTTCTACTGCCCTTTCTCTGCACAAACATAATTAGAACATTCTCTGCCAATGCAATTGGTCTATGTTACCTTCCATAATGGTAAAATGATTTGGAAGATCTTTCGGGCTTCTAAAGAAAGAAGCATTCGTCTTCAGATGGGGGTTTTCTTTCCTCCCTCCCACCCTGCTTTCTTTTCTCCTTCTCCTCTTCTTCCTCTCCAAGAGTCTCCTCCATTACTTGGAAATCCTTTTACTCAGATTTGTTTTTTAATTTCCCTAGAAATACTTCTCCAATCCCAGCCACCAAGACTAAAACCTGTCATCCTAGGAAAAGTCTTTATTTTTGAGGGTATTTTTATTTACATTTTCTGACCCATGACATGTGGATTATAAATAATCAGTGACAGGAAGCTTGTCTCTGTGGCCTAATTTACCATATGCTGCTGTTGGAAACAGACTTCGCTGTCGGAACTCATAACCAAGAGAACAAAGTTAGCTTTCACTTGCAATTAGTAATTTTTTCCTTTCTTTTCCTTTTTCTTTCTTTCTTTCTTTCTTTCTTTCTTTTTTTTTTTTTGGCCAGGAAAGGTTTTTGATTGGATTTCTCTATCAGTGTTCAGGTGGCCAACAATTTACTACTATTTCAGCAGTTATTGAATATGACACTATCTCTTGGCTCAAAGAAATTAACATTAAAGAAGAAAGACCCATTTCTATTGCTATACATCACTTGAACGCCCCCTGGTTGAGCTTTTTTGGGTCTTGGTCTGCACAGTAAGCTATATCGAGTTTCATACTTAAAACTGTATTTGCTAACAGTTGTTTTTATAAAGTAACTCCTAACCGTCAAAAGAATGCAATGTCTAAGTGGGATTCTTGAATTGCTGTAATTATGCTTAAGCACATCCAGTGATCCGTGATGAGTTACTGCCCTGAGGCAGAGGAAGGAACATGTCAAGAAGTACTTAAATCGACTCTGCAGAAAAGAGTTGAGACACTGGGTAGTTTTGTTTTTTTTTTTTTGCCTGTGAAGGTATCTGAAATTTCAGAGTCAAATTCTTTCGTTTGATACTAGTTTTCATACTAGTGAACTAAACTTCCAAAAGGCACGTTCTTTTCCTTTTGAGAGCATCGCAGGATGGTGTAATACTTGGTAGGAAGAAAATACAAAATAAAAGCCAATTTATTTAGCTGGGGGAAAGCTTGCATTTGTGACTTAAATTATTTTTAAAGTTTTCTTCCTGCTGAGATTATTGGAATATAAAACCAGGGAGTGGCTAGAGGGCTGGGAAACCACTTCCAATGGATTTTTGCAAATATTTAACAAGTGCCATGAAACATACTGAGGGAAATTGCTAAACAATGTAAAAAACAGCAAGAAAACAATAGTTCAGAGATTCTGAGTTGACGGCACTCCACCGTTTGCTGACCTTCACAGTCTTGAAGCTTAGAGAGAGAGAGAGAGACGACGGGAGATACTCGGTTGTGCGAGGGAGGGTTGGACACACACACAAATCGCTCTTCCTTGGCTTTGATCCCATACCTGGTGGTGAAGGAAAAATGAGGACAAAGTTTCTAGAAAACGACAACACACTAAATGAAGACTGGGGAAAGGAGTCCCCTCCACGGCAGCTTCAGTGATGACTCTGACGCCCGTCCATCTCGGACTAGCTGGACAAAGAGGGTAAAGCACCTTTCAAGATATGTTGCATTTCTTAGCAAATATTTGCTTAACCTATAATATTGAAGAACGCCCTCCCCGAAAGCTCCACTGTGAATGTTTAGCAGTGCAAAAGAAAACTGCAGTATGAAGATTTGAGGAAAATGAAACAGAGTCAGAGATTTTGGAGAGGGAAGTGTAGGGGAGTTTCTATCAAATCAATGGCAATAGACAAAGAAGTAAACAAGTCAAAATAACAAGTCACTTTACAAATAATGCATTTATACTTATTAAAACATCACTTTGTGCCTAGCACTGCCTTAGACTCTTTCTCTGTGTTGACTTGACACTCAGTTGTCCCAGAGGTAGGTACTTTTATGATTCTCATTTTACCAACAAGAAAACTGAGGCACGGAAAGTTTAATGACTTGCTATGGTGACATGACTGACACGTAACAGCCAAGAGTCCCGTGCTGGTTCCAGAACCTATACCGCCAACTGCTGAGCAATTCTGACACTGTTCTGTAAGCGACTTTTTATTCTAAAGGGATTATCTGTGGCTACCTTTATACCTCGGGTACATTTATTTTGGTGACTGTCTATTATTTGCTAGTTTTCTTGTTAAATCCGGAAACTTGGCCATTGAGACATAAATTGATGCTACTTCCTATTGGCTGCTTATGGCTGGACACCAATGATTGTTATAATCGGTTCAAATTTCTGGCTGTACAGAGAGACGTCATGTTGCCTTCAGTGTCAAATTTGCTCCTTGGGTAACCAAGACACTAGTCTGAGCACTGGCGTGGGCTTGTCCCAGCACCACGGTGTTCTGGGCCGACCAAACAGAGGTGGAGGGGCAAAGGCCGCCACTCTGTAATGCTGAATCATTAAACAGTAATGCCACCAAACAGGGGCAACATCTCCTGGGCTCAGTGATTCCGAGTTATTGCACTTCACTGAGGTCTACAGACGTAGATTCTATATTCCCACTAACGATGGCTCTGTGAGTCAACCGCAGAGACACACCTGACTTTTAAGGTGAGAACGACAAGCGAGCAGGTGCTGGTTGGAAACGGGCTGAGAAAGAGTGGACAGGACAGGAAAGAAGACAAAACACCACGATAGGTTACGTGCCCTAAATGTATCAACTCCCAGAAATCATCGTGAGGAGGAGACAGAGATAAGGATATATCTTCACTTCAATGAAAATAAAGGCACCACTCTGTTGCTTAATCTCCTTTCGACAGCCATTTGATGTTGCAGGGAGCATTTGCTATCCTCTGCAAAATATAAAGGCCTTCATTTTTTCAACTGAATGCAAATATACAGAGAAAGAAAAAAATAAAGAGGATTTAAACCGGGATGAAAGGAAATGAGACAAGCATGAGAACACCGGCAACTCTCAAGTGGGTTTTGTTTGGTCGTGGATTCTGCCCTGCTGGGCCTGCTCCTCTGGTCCAAATATGAGGATGGGGCGTTGAGTGGGAGTGGGGCAGATGACCTTGTAGACAGGCAGATATTCTGGTGCTAATCCTGGCAGGGCCCAGCGTGTGTGTGTGTGTGTGTGTGTGTGTGTGTGTGTGTGTGTGAATGTGTGCATTTGGGTGTGAATGCTGACTTCATTCTTAAGAAGGAGAAGCTCCCATACGGACGTTTTACCCTTTGCAGCCAGCAAACTGGGTAGACCACACCATGAATGGTCTTTGGCATGAGACTGAAGACATATGAAACACCACCTACGTTCAAAACAAAAACATTTTACAGAGCTCTAAAATATAACTAAAACATCCCAGAAAACTGATTCACATATAACTCATAAGAGCAAAAGCTAAGAGCCAGCCCGGTGAATTCACAGTGCTTCATGTCAAGAGATTTTTCTAGAGGGTTTTATGGAGTAAGTCGGCCACTCATGAGAAATGCTGTTGCTGAAATGCATCGGTACCCAAGAGGATGCTAGAGTCAATGAAGAGTCGATATTTTTTCACTGCTGGGTATAAAAATGGCGTAATTTGCATCTGCGTCTTTACCACCCATCTCAGCATGAAGTCCAGCCTTCTGCACATACCCTCCCCTGCCCACCCCCATCACATGTCTCTCCATCTCTGGGACCCTCTGTGAGCCCACCGGTCCCATGTTTCTCTATCTTGGGGCTCTCTGTAGACCCCCGGTCACGTGACTCTCCATCGCTGGGGCTTTCCCACACCCACTGGTCACATGGCTTCCATCCCGGGGCCTGCTGCACTACCCTTGGTTGGGTGACTCCTTACTTCAGAGACCCTGACCTTTTCTTCTCTCAGGTCACCTCTGTCTGGAGTCCAGAGTCTGTCTCTCCTATATTTCTCTATTTCCTCTTGCATCTCTGAGCCTGAAATAATACCCTTTTGCAAATGTAACTTCACATGTAAGTATTTATTCATGTAATTTATGTGCACTTTCTTACAACTTGCTTTTCTGGGGTTGATATTATGCAGATGAGTTTCAGGTGCCCGGATCCATGCAGGTCTAGTTCATTCATTGAATGAATATATCACCATTTACCTACTTTCTCTTTGATGAATTTTTTTTTTAGTTGGAGTCTCACTGCGTCGCCCAGGCTATAGTGCAGTGGCACACTCACGGCCAGCCCAGCATCAACCTGTTGGGCTCCCACGATCCTTCCACCCCAGCCTTCCAAGCAGCTGGGACTACAGGCACGCACTACCGTGCCCAGCTCATTTTCGATTTATTGTAGAGACAAGTTACCCGGGCTGGTCTCGAATCCAGGAGCTCAGGCAATCCACTCGCCTCAGCCTCCCAAAGTGCTGGGATGACAGGCTGAGCCCTCAAACCCAACTGATGAATGTTTATTAGATGTGTATTAGGTTTCTTCTAGGTGGACACCTAGGAGTGGAATTCTTCTGTTTATTCCACACATAGGTATCGAGTGCCTGTTACATGCCAGATAGTGTTCTAGGCCCTGGGGACACAAGAGTGAGTAAAATAAAGTCCCCACACTCAAGGATTTCATATTCTAGACAACTAAGAAATAAGTAAATGCACAGGGTGTCACCTGAGCGCTATGAAGAAAAACAAATTGAGAGAGTAGAACCGATGGGGGGGGGCAAGCTCTTTCCTTCCCGTGGGATAGCTATGGAGACCCTGATCTCATGGAGACACTGTTGGAGGGAGAAGGGGTGAAGAATGTGATCCCGCATGTATCTGGGGGTGAACATTGCAAGTAGAGGGAACAGAAGGTGCACAGGTCCCAGACAGGGACAAGCCAGGCCAGCAGAGGCGCTGCAGGGACCCCACGGTGGCTGAAGCGGATCAAGTGGAGAGAAGTTGGTGAGAGGGGGATGGGTTAGGCGCTGTAAGGACCACGGATGCCACCCTGAGAGATGGCTCCGAGCAGGGCTGCGATCATTACTTCTTTACAAGGAATGTCGCTGGGTACCCCGTAGACTGTGCTGAGACAGGGGGAGAAAGACACTGGTGGCTAGGGCAGAGCCTCATTAGCGAAGAGGGCGGGAAGTGGCCAGATTGGCCGTATTAAAGGTGGAGCCAACTGGCTTTGCTGGGTGGATTGGATACGGGAGGTGGGAAAAAGAGGAGGGTCAGGGGTGAATACAAGGGTTTTTTTTTGTGAACAGCCGGAGAGAGAGCTGTCTTTTGTTGACATGGAGAAGATTCAGAAAAAGAAGGTTTTTGGAGGAGAGGAGACTCAGAAGTTTAGTTCTGGACATATTGACTCTGATAAGACTAATAGATATGCAAACCGAGATGTCAAGCAGGCAACTGGGTGTTATACAATGGTTTACGTAGGTACACCTTAACCTCACTGCCTGTCACAGAGTCATCCTCTAAATCATTTGTGCCTATTTATATCTTGTTTTGCAGTAAAACAGGTGTACGGTAGGGCCGGGCTCAGTGACTCAGCCTGTCATCCCAGCACTTTGGGAGGCCGAGGCGAGTGGAATGCCTGAGCCCGTGGGTTCGAGACCCGCCAGGGCAACTTAGTGAGACCTCATCTCTACAGTAAATTGAAAAATTAGCTGGGTGGGGTAGCACGCACCTATAGTTCCGACTACGTGGAAGGCTGAGGCTGAAGGATCACTGGAGCCCAGCAGGTCGAGGCTGGGGTGGCCGTGAGCATGCCACAGCACTCCAGCCTAGGCGATGGAGTGAGACTCCAACTCAACAAAACAAAACAAAACAAAAAACAGGTGTATTGTCAGGTGTTTCATATGATAATTGATGGTATCATCTATTGTCCATTGTTGACTCCACCCCTTAATAACAAGCTATTCCTGGGCCAAGTCGTCTGAACCTTAACATACATTAAATACTCATAACCTTCTGGCCAGTGATGTTGTAGCCACATTTCCCAAAACCAAAGCAGTCACTAAAGGGGATACATCGCACACAGATACCCTGGACAAGGAAGTGAGTCAACTGATGGCTTGTTTTTGTTGCTATTGTCTTTGAGGAGACGGACTTTCTACAGATGGAGCTGCATGGATTTGACATGGCCAAGCCTCTTGTTTCGGCTTTGATGATGGTCAAAGTCTTGCTGATGTACACTAATTAGAGGCACATGCGATGCTGGGCTTGGGTCATAAAAAGTTTTATTACTTTTAATTGCATATATTAAATAAGAGTTTATGAGGCCAATAGTGATGACTAACAGGTAAATTATGATTAGAAATGAGTAATTATGTTTGGAATAGGAAAGCACAGGACTGGACCATTTCTGGATTCCACCTTTACCGCGGTAAGTGGAACTGTTTATTCAACGTGGTTCTTCCTTTTGCAAATGTTCATGTTTACCCTGCCGTGCAGTCTAGTGTGAGGTGTGTTTGGACCCCTGTTCATAAACCAGGAATGCTTGTTTGTCACCATTGGTGAAGACCATCTGCCCCACCTTTTAAAATCCTTTTGCTTTCAGTTGATTGGCCATTCATAACCTGGTTTAAAAGGTGAGAAGGATCCCCATGAGGGCTGTGGCTCCTTTCTCACATAGGAAAACATTGTGAAGATCATCAGACTGCCATTCTTTTTGGAGACACTGAAATATGAATTCTGAGCCCAGACGACGTTGAAAGGTGGCCATTCTGCTCACTCTACCTGGGGAGGCAGCCAGGGAGCCACGCACTTCTCACACACGGGATCTTCTCGTTTAGACGGCAGCACGGGGCCAAGGGTCAGTCTCTGTAACTAACGAATTATGTTGTGTCACTAGGCACACCAGAGCACAGTTTTCTGTCTCAGGTTCCTTGTGCTGAAATGGTTTGAAACACGAGGCTCTCATAACGAAACATTTTTAAAAGTATGAAGTGAAAACATAGGGCTTCCATTCCTTCACGTTAGAGGTGATCTGGAACGGAAACGCTTCACAATTTTTATTTATTTTAAGTATGTGGGGTGTAATTCAGGGTTAGATATACAAATGTTCGTGATGCAGGTTCCCTTGTTGATGAGGTGTGCCTCTGCTTCCCTGGCAGATTCCCACTGCTGCCAATCCTTTTCTTTTAGTGTTATGATAATTGTTCAAGGTCCGCTTATGAGTGAGAGCATGTGATACTCAGATCTTCGTTTCTGTGAAAGATCACTCGGTATTATAGACTCTCAGTCCATCCAGGTTACTGAGTTCCACAATTTTTTACCAACTCACATGAGTTGAGATTCACATGAGGGAGGGAGCGGGGAGCTGACAGTGGCAGGGAACAGGACCCCACACTCTGGGGAGTGAGTGAGAAACACCGGACATTCTAACACGCTCAGAGAAATAAATGGATTCTGACTTGATGCTGTTCACAAACACGTTGCATACCATTGAAACCCTACCTGAGCTGTATATAATTTTTGTCACTACGCACAGACTTTTCTCCCATCAGCTCTTATCTCTTTTGTGGAGATGTTGTTGGCTGTGAAAGAATAAAGGGGGGAAGCATTTGCGTTCAGTCCTGTCGTGGTCATGGCTGGTGTCTGCAACGCGAGGATGACATTGCTATCTGGGGGACAGGGACACCTTGCCTTGAGATGGCGAGCCTGGTTTCACCAGCCAGTTCCAACCTTTCCCAGCTGCGTTTTGTACCCACGTTTGTAAGGCCCACCGTGCCCGGCTCTCCAGACCCCACAGGCCAGATTTAAGGAGCTGTGGTCAGCAGCTGAGTGGCCGCCTTGTGCCTCTAGCAGTTATTTCCCTATTGTGGACCTGTATAGGCTTAGTCCCCAGGCTTCTGCTCTGCTCTTCTGTTCTTCCCAGGCTTAAACCCCTCAGCATGTCTCTCCCCGTCCGGTTCCCATATCTGTGTCCTGATGCGACGGTCATATTCTCCAATGCATCCCTTTTAAGTCATTGTAGACCCTTCTGCTGCCCAGCCACCAAGCTCCTTGCCACCACACCTCATGTGTTCAGGGACAGCCGCCGACTGCCCAACTCGGAATGCCTCCAACTCCCAGCAGCCTCTACAGGGCCTCTGCTGGCGGCTTGCTTCGGATGCTCCTGACACCCTCAGCCTCCCCGCAAGTCTGTCAGCTGCTCCCGCGACCTTGGGAGGTGCCGCTGCCCAGCAGGTCTACCACGCGCTGGGTACTGGGCCCCCTGGATGGCGGCAGCCTGAGCCAGGCTCTGAGATGCCTCAGGGCAGGAACTCTTCGGTGAAATTTTCTTGTACAGAATTCCCTTCAAAAATGTTCTCTTGAAATCGTCACATGTCTCAAGCAGTCAAAAGAGCTCAGTGTTCTCAGGCATCGGGTGCACTTAGAAATACACAAGAAAGGACTAAGATCTTTGGGACAGAAGTTACCCAACGCACGTCTACACTCTCTCTCTTAAAAACAAAAACCATGAAACTCTACAGGATTCACAGTGACCAACTAACTTTAAACAAGGGAGCATTTAATCATAGACAATGACTCTAGGAGGGCACAATTTGTAACGTTTAATGAACAGTGGCCATGGACTTTGGTAGAATGCGAGGGAAGAGGAAACTAGTTAATAAGACCGAAGCTGGCAAGGTGTGGTGACTCAAGCCTGTAATCCCAGCACTTTGGGAGGCCGAGGTGAGTGGATTGCCTGAGCCCGTGGGTTTGAGACCAGCCCGGGCAACTAGGTGAGACCACGACTCTACAATAAGCAAAATATTAGCCAACTGTGTTAGTGAGCGCCTGTAGTTCCAGCTGCTTGGAAGGGTGAGGCAGAAGGATCACTGGAACCCAGCAGGTTGACACTGGGGTGGCCATGAACGTGCCACTGCACTCCAGCCTGGGCAATGGAGTGAGACTCCAACTCAAAATAATAATAATAATAACAATAATAACAATATGAGAAGAAGAAGTAATAATGAAGCTACAAACTAAATTAATGCTCACCCCCAAGAGGCAGTAGAATGAACATGACGGACCCTAGAATTGCCTAATGGTCAGGTGAACTTTAGCATAGCCATCACGGTTGGTCTGCTCAGCTGGACTGATCCTCCAATGCTAAATGGACTGCATTTTGTTTTTGAAAGGTTATGGTATTCTTGCCAGGGCAACCCATTTGGAAGGGACTATTTTGGAAGTAAATGTAGGTGGAACCACATGTAGTTTGAAAACTGATGGAACTGCTTTGATGGACACACGGATGCATTTCTAATGAAAAACTATCTGTTCCCAAGATTGGAGAGTTTTTAAAAAAAACTCTAAATGGAATCTGAAATAAATGTTCAATTTCGTTTCTATCAGGAGAGAATGTAAGAAAAATACATTCTTTATGGAAAACACAAATGCAGAATTTAGAATGACATATTGAATTAAAGGAGCACATTAAGAAGTTTTTTACTGCCCCCTGCTGTCAGTTTCTAAAAGAAATACAGGAGAAAAAAAAAAAAAAACTGCAGAGGACTGACTCAAGGTGAATTAGTTGAACAAATTGGTTGGGAAAAAAATATTGTCTGCCTCTAATCACACCACTTTTCAGCCAGTTGTGCTAACACTTGCCTTGCGTGTGAGCAAGGACTTGTCAGACTAGGAAACCCGCTCTGGCAAAGCGTGTCTGAGCGGACTGCGGTAGGAAGGACAGCAAGGTGGGTGACTCATGAAATGCCTTTAATAAGAAAGTACCGGCGTTTCACTCTTTAGCCAGTGATGTCCACTTTCCCATTTTCCAAAGTAAATAATTTTAAATGAACTTTTTATATTTGTATAATTTAGGAGAAACAGTCTTCCTTAGCAAAGGCAAAACTTTCCAAATCAATGAATGAATGGCCTGTGTTTTCGTAGTATAATCCTGACTTGGCATGCTATTTTCATTTTGACATATAAAATTAAGAAGTGAGAAATAATAAAGATCATAGTTAACAATAATACAAGCTACTAGGTGCAACACACTGTTTTATTTATTTTCTCCTCATTTTTTAAAATTCAATCATCATAAAGTTGAATGAGGCAGGTGTTTTTTTATTTTTATTTTTTCAATAGCTCTGTGGATTTTAGTAAAGCAAACCACACACACACACACACACACACACACACACACACACACATATGTGTGTATTCAGATCAAGAAATAGGACATTATCACCTTCTCTGAAAGTCCCTTCGTATCCCTCATCAACTCACCCCTCCATCTCTAGCCAAAGGAAAAATATTATTCAGACTTCTATCAACATAGATTAATTTCTCCTATTTTGAACTTTATGTAAATTATATAGAGTATGTAACTCTATTGTACCTGGCGTTTTGGGTACAACTTTTTGCCTGTGAGATCCATTCATATGCTTTTTTTGGGTGTTAATTATTTATTCTTCCAATCATTACGTAGTATTCCATTTTATGACTGTTCCACAACTTTTAAAAGCTATGGTGAGGTTGATGGACATCTGATTGTTTCCAGCTTTTGACGATTACAAATAATAATATTATAAACATTATTTTATCTCCCGGTCTTCATGGGCAGCCGTTTGAGGCAGGTATTATGATAATGGCCACTTCACAAGTGAAACCGAGTCACAGAGGGGCAAGGAGCCTGACTAAGGCGGCCCCGCTGGGAAATGGTGGTCTCAATTGGGGACCTTGCAGGGGGACTGCAGGGTCCCTCCCCTATCCTTTTTGCACAGGAGAAGGTGTACACTCAGCCATCCGGGAGGAAGAATTTAGAGACAGGATGACGAACATGGCGTGTGTATTGACTTGAACTCATTTCACTGCCATTTTTAGCCATCTCTGGGTTCTGGTGGAAAAACACACCTGTGAGGCTCCCATCTTGGCTTCTCCTTCCCTATTAGGAAAGTCCTGCCCTCCTAGCATGCATCACCGGAGGTGTGTGTGTGCACTTACCTTTGCTGAGTACATGCCTATGTAGCCTGTGCCTGAAGTTGGGCTACCTGTCCAGGAGCTCATCTTAGGGTTAACCCCTGTATGCCTGCGCGTTTCACCTGTCCCTCCAGTTGACTTCTAGTTTTAGCCATGTTTTCAACCATCTTCAGCGACTCATATTCAAACACACACCCCCTTTTAGCAGCACTTGGAGTAAGTCCACTCCATATCCTAAGTCTGCCTGGCCCATGTTAACGGCAGAGTTCCTACAAGACAGCCTGTCTCTGGTCCTGTCTGTTTTCCCTCTGCGTCCACAGCCCAGATGACCCACGACAGCAGACGTGCCCTGACAGGGACAACCCACACAAAAGCAGGGATGCTCTTGCCTTGCAAACACTTGGTAAGACGCCACCTCTGTCTCCAGAGGCTGGCTACCAGCAAATCTTTCCTCCTCCCACAGTAAAGCTGCATCAACTCAACAACATCACGCGCTACCCCTATAAAAAAAATCGTACCTGACTCGAGGAGCCGGGTTCCCCGCGACTCTGCACTCCAGATAAACGCGACTTCCTTCGGCTGCTTCTTGGCTCCTCAGCTTCTGAATGAACCGAGGGGCAGAGGGTGGGTGGCCCGCATCCTGGGGCAGCAGCAGGTGACAGGTGCTGCTGCGGGGCTGGGCCGCGGCCTGGGCTGGCTGGGAGCAAGGCCTGGCCTCGGCCGGCTTGGCCTCTGCCTCCATGTCCCGCGGGCCTTCCGTGTGGCTCTGGCTGGCCAAGGCGCCCGGCAGGGCTGGTGGCTGGGTCTTGGGCGACAGGTACCCGCTGTCTGGCGATGAGGACTCACCCCCTGGGCTCCGGTTCCGTGGCCTTGCCGCCTCTCTAAATATGGACGTGAGCTCCTCGATGAAACTGGCCGCCCTGTCACTCTGCTGGCTCTGGGGGCCGGCTTCCCCTTGGCCTGCGGGTCTGGGTTTGGCCGTCGGGGTCGGGGCCCTGGCACCACGCTTCTCCGCCTTTCGGAGGCTCCGGATGTAGCTGGGGCTGGCCAGCAGGGATGGCACGGCGGGCCTCCTCCTCGAAGTGGGGGAAGGGGTGCCCTTGGTTGGGTCAGGCAGAGGCTGGGCAGGCGCTGGCCCACTGGTCTGAGGCCTCCCTAGGCCGTGTCCACCGAGGGCCCCCTTCCTAGGAGGGCTATCACAGAGGCTTGCAGGGGAGGCGCTGAAAACCTGCACCATCCCCTTTCCTGGGTCAAGATCTTCTGTCTCAGAGTTGGCAAAGGCTCTCCTGGCCAGGTCGATACTCCTGTTGATTTCCTCCTGGCTGAGGAAAGCAGAGAGCTCCGGGAAGATGTCGGCATTCCTGCTTTCTTCCGGCACGTCTGACAGGGAGTCGTAGAAGGAGTCGTGGGAGGAAGTCTCTGACATGTTCAGCGGTCCTCATGCACCCTCCGTCCGTGTCAACAGGAAGGCCTGGCCCTGGTGGCCTGTTTTCCTCTTGTGTTCTGAAAGAGGATGCAGCGTGTCATTAGCAGCAAGGATCTTTTTCTGCTTCATCATGAAACTACTCACCTGCACGTTGGGAGAAACATGAACGTGAACACGTGTAGCCGTTGTCCCTATTCTGTACGTTGGAAGAAATATCAAGTATGCTCGTGTCACCAGGGGGGATTTTAATTCAACGTGTGCCCTGGGAGTGTGTATCGAGTCTCTCTCTAAGGAGAATGGACTCCTTCAAGAGGACCTCTGTGGTTGGCATGGCTAGGAGGGCATTCTGCACTTCTGGAGCCAGCTTCCCCACTCCATATACTCGGCAGAAAAAATCAGCCAGGCGTGGTAGCGCGCGCCTGTAGTTCCAGCTACTTGGAAGGCTGAGGCGGAAGGATCGCCGGAGCCCAGCAGGTCAAGGCTGTGGTGGCCGGGAGCGGCCACTGCACTCCAGTCTGGGCAACAGAGTGAAGCTCCAACTCAAAAAAAAAAAAGAACTCTAATTTCATGAATGCTATGAGACCAGTAGAGTGTCAATATTTTTAGTCAATCTGTCTTTGCTCAACTGACCCTCAGTCACAGAATACATTATGATTCAAATGTTCGTTTGTTTGTGACTTTCAAGGAAACATTTGAGACTTTGTCGTCTCATCCTGTTCTGCCATCGACAGACCTATGCAAACCTACCTCCAGTCGGAGGAAGCCAAGAGGCTGAAGAAAGAGCTGAGTTTTGCTGAGAAACAGACATTTCATTGGGACTTCCAAACAGAAGTCATGTCTGTCTTCGGTGGCGGGGAAACAAGATGGTGGATCCCACACCGTCACCTGGGGCCCATAAACCATAGGAAAAGGGACGCAGAGGACAACTGAAGCGCAGTCACGTCAAGGCTATGTGACCTGAGGGCAGGGTCTATGGTGAGTACCTGCTCCTGCATGAGGAACTCTGGGAAATCTCAGAGGCCTGCCCAGAGCTGGGGTTAAGCAGAGGTCAACATGGCGGCTCAGCATTCAAGATGGAGTTGCTTTGGCCTCTGCACATCCTTTCTTGTGTTGGTCACACTCATTCATTCGACAGTCAGTCCAACAGACAGTAATCATCGCTTACTGAGTTTCAGGTGCCAGGGGTGCAGCAGTGCTGGCCAGGGAGTGGCAAGCATTTCTGTAAGGGGCCAGGTGGTGTTTGACTCGTGGGCTGTACGGTCTCTGTTGTAATTACCCAACGTGTCACTGTAGCGTGAAGCCAGCCACAGACCATATACAAATGAGTGAGCATGACTGTGTGCCAGTAGAGCCTTATTTATGGGCATGGATATTTGAATTTTTATATATTTTTTCTGTGTTAAAAACAGTATTCTTCTTTTGACCAAAAAAAAAAAGTTTAAAAGTCTACGAAATTTTCTTAGTTTGCAGACCTTACAGAAAGTAGGAGGTGGGATGAATGCAGCCCCTGGGGCTGAAATTTGCTCACTCTTGATCCAGATTTAATAAATAATTTTTATGCTCAAGGAGCTAAAAGTCCTTGGGTGGAGGGGATAGAGATAATAAATGGATAATCCATGTATAATGTACACTTTTAATAGGGTTTCAAAAAAGAGTGGGAAGAGTCTGGGCATGGTGGCTCAGCCTGTCATCCTAGCATTTTGGGAGGCCAAGGCGAGAGGACTGCCTGAGCCTGGAGGTTCGAGACCAGCCTGGGCAACTTGGTGAGACCTCTTCCTATAATAAATCACAAAATTTAGCTGGGCGTGGTGGAGTGTACCTGTTGTTCCAGCTACTTGGAAGGCTGAGGCGGAAGGATCGCCGGAGCCCAGCAGCTCGAGGCTGAGGTGGCCTTGAGTATACCACTGCAGTTCAGCCTGGGCGATAGAGGGAGACTCCAACTCCAAAAAAAAAAAAAAAAGAGTGGAAAGAACTTAGGAGAACTATGCGAGCCCAATCTAGTCTTGAAGGACGTGTGTGCAAACCGTGTGCCTTGTGCAGAACATATATATAGGATGATCACAGAATTACTTCAAAGGGGTTTCATCATTTGTCAAATAATTGGGTAGCAATTTAAATTCCACTGCCATTTTGAACTAAAATGAACCAGGAGAGGCAACGTCCCTCCTGTTCCTCTAAGTATGTTGTTCTTTTTCTGTGTGTTGTTCCTAGAATAATAGGAGAGAAGATCTAGAAAGCATAAAGTCCAGGCCTCATTCTGTGAGTTGCCACAACTGCTATCAAGACATCTGTTTGCACTTAGGTTGGTCAAGGGATGTTTCTGTTGCTCGCCACGGAGGAACACAATAGAGAGCTGACAACAAAAGATCACAGAAGTTTGAGCCAGTGACACTGGCACGGAAAGCAGTGGACTGAACCAGTAGGCGGGAGACAGAAAAGACAGAACTTGGCGGCGGATTAAATGCAGAGAGGATGCCGAGAGAGGGCGCATATTTCAGCAAGGGGAAGGAATTGGCTCACATGCCACGAATGGAAGAATGGCTTTTGACTTGAGCCTCTTGCCTCGGAGGGCCCTCTGGGCTTCTGGTGTTGATGTCTGGAAGGCGACTTAAGAGGCCGGTCTGGGGGCGAGGGCGACTGGGTCGCGCAGCCCACAGGGGCACCTCAGAGACGGGTGAACACAAGGTCATCGAGGAAGGAAGAGTAAAGAGACTCCCCCCGAGAGCTGGGGGGAAGCAGGGTGTCATGGAAGAGGAAGACCCTTTTGATTTTAGCAGCACCGTGGGCTGTGGCCGTTCCGCGTGTGCTGCAGAGACGTAAGCTGGATTGCGATGGAAGGAAAGGAAGTGAAGATTACAGGTGTGGGTGGCTGTCTTGAGAAGTTTGTAGAAGGGAGGCAAGCATTTCTGTAAGGGGTCAATTGGTGTTTGACTTGTGGGCTGTACGGTCTCCATTATTATTACCCAACGTGTCACTGTTGCGTGAAGCCAGCCACAGACCATACACAAGTGAGTGAGCATGGCTGTGTGCCAGTAGAGCGTTATTTATGGGCATGGATATTTGGATTTTTATATAATTTTTCGGTGTTAAAAACAGTATTCTTCTTTTGACCAAAAAAAAAGTCTAAAAATCTACAAAATATTCTTAGTTTGCAGAACTTACAGAATGTAGGAGGTGGGATGGATGCAGAAAGAAGGTGGTTGAACCAAAGCATGGAATCTGGTGAGGTTTTTTGTTTTTAGGATGAGCATAGGAATGTGTTTCAATGTGGATGGAATTCATATGGGTGTGCCCAGCTTCAGGTAGGAAGGGAGGAAGGGGCAGCTCTTCCATTGTTAAAGGAGAGAAGCAATAATGGTGTGTGTAAATGAGAGAGAGAGAGAGAGAGAGATCTGGAAGATGTTGTAATTGAAAGCTCCTAGACTGGGATGTCTGTGCATTTAGAAGTTTATGAGGACAGGAGATGATCTGAAACAACTGTTGTAGAGAAAGGGAGACGTTTCCTAAGACGGACTTAGGGCAAAGGTGAGGACTTTGTCGGAGTCAGGCGCGATGCATTTATGGTGTCAGGATCTGTGATCCTGCAGTTCTCTCCTGCATAGCTCAGCCATCCGAGTTGAAACTGTGGAGATAGTCCCGGTTTTGACACGAGGTAAGATGGAAGGAAAATGGGTGCAGGCGCTGAAAATATTGGCAAGGGATGGATGGACCTTGACATCTATCTATTGGACTGAAACTCAGGGGAGGGAGTCTGAAGGTAGAGAGGTGAAGGGTCTGAAGAACCAGGGAAAACTAAGAAAGTGGAGTGAGAATGAGCCAGAGGAGGGAAATACTGCTTTGAGACAGTGAAACGTCTGAATGGAAGGTTCTAGGGGTGGAGATTTCTGACTTCTGACTGCGTTTTTTTTTCAAATAAGGTTTGTTTTGTTTCTTTTTTAAGTGCCAATTTTTATTAAGGTATATTTCACAATCGAACTTGTATATACTTAAGGTATGCAATTTGAAATTTGATAAACACACACATTGTGAAATCATCACCACAATCACACTAATATAACGTCTCTATCACTTCAGATAGTTACCATTTTGTTGGTCTTTCTTTTTTTTTCTTTTTGGTGAGGACACTTGAGATCTACCCTCCTGACTACAGGCAGACAGGGTCATGTGACTGGCGCCATGTCAGAGTCCAGTAATTGCAACAGAGACTGCGTAGCCCACAAAGCCTAAAGTATACTTTTACCGATAAAGTTTGCCATGCCCTACTGTAGAACATTAACTACCCAATTAATTAATAGAACATACATAAGAGCTAACGATGATGGTGATTATCTTGATGGCAATAGCTGACGAGGACGGCTTACTTATAGTGAGGCAGGCATTGTGCCAAGAATGGTTGTGAAGATTATGTCATCCTAAATCCTCACTCCAGGCTCTGATTTAGGAAGAAGGAAACTGAGGTAGAAAATCTGAGTAAGAGAGCCAAGGTTCAAACCAAGGTAGTGGTTCTGGAGCTCCTAATCTTAGCCATGTACTTTACCGCCATGACCTCCTAGAGACTGCTAAGCAATAGATCAGACTCATGAGACTGTGGATCAGAAACCAAGTCTGCTGCTCATTCCATCATATTTTAGTTCAAAATGAACGTAACAGGGCACATTTTAAAACTTCACCAAAAAGCATTCTATGAGAAAGCTTAAAGCAGGCTTCTGAATGACGGAAAAAGATTCAATTCTTATTTTTAATTAGGGAGTGTTTGCCGGAGGCAGATTATCTCACCTGCTTATTAACTGACATTTTGGTTTTAAAGAGGCGCCATCTGACAGGACCCAGTTGTCAGGATTAGGCGTGACTTAAAAACGGCTTGCACAGAGGGAATGAAAAGACCTGTCTAGCGTGTCTTGTGCGGGCTCTGTCTGCAGCCCAACTCTTGCTGTGGGAATGGCCCGCGGTCTAGGGAAAGGCTCCCATCAGCACAGGTGAACAGAGAGTTTCTAGGTGGCCATGTTCACTGGAAAATTGTGCGCCAGAGATTTCTGTGTCGGACAACACCCCCAAATTAAAAGGCCATAATCAAAAGGAAAGAAAACAGCTGCAAACGTCTCCACTACTACCCTGAGAGTTCATGTTTTCTGTCGAAAATGTCATGTTTTCGGTGCCCTTGGTAAATCACACGATAGACACAGAAGATGTCATGGACGAAAAAGACCCATGTACATGACTTTTAATGAGTGAAGAGGAAGTGAGGTAAGTGCCAAAACCATAAAAGTGTTTTCATGTGAGTGAGTAGCTCTGAAAAATCTTGAAATTTTGGAGAATCAAGGGTTTTTCTACATCTTTAATCTTCCCTGCCTTTTCTCTCATGGAATCTCAATTGCCTGGAAATTCCTTTCTCCTCCTTTTCCTCCTCCTTGTCATCTCATCTCCATCATTCATAGTTCAGCTTAGTTGTTTTTTCCCCCCCAAAGCTCTCAAAAGCCGCCACTGTTCTCTCATTTGCTTGAATCCGGCCGCTCTGTTCTTCGCCCTGGGAGAATCGGCTCTTCCTCGGCCCTGCCCATTTTCCAGGCACGCTTCCTTTCTTCGTTCCCTTCCCTAGAATAGGTTGAGCATGACATCCGTCGAACCACTGTCCATTTGTGCCAGGGAAGCTTCCGGGAGGACAGGGATGAGCCAGGTGTAGTTTCTCCTTTTGCAATTCAGGAGGAGGGATTGGACAGGAGTAGGACACAACTCCGAGGAAGAACTTGATCATTGCTACTGCAAGAGTTGAAACAAAATGTAGTGAGGGAAAGGTGGCGAGGGGGGTCACAGTGGCAAATTCGGTCATATCACTCTTCCGGCTCTTCCTCAGGGATGCTCCCTGGCCGACAGGAGGCGTTAGAAGTGTGGCGTCCGGGTCAAGCACACCCGTGGGCCGGGATGCCCCACGGAAACCCGGCTTCACCCTCCTCCACACCAGCGCAGGCTGTGCTCTGGCTCTCGGGCCTTCTCGCCATCCCTTGAACACTCCAGGTTTGTTCATGTCTTTAGGCCTCCACGCAGGCTGTTCCTTGGCTTAAATTGCCCTTCCCTTCTCTTTCTGTTTCAAACTCCAACCTTCTTGCATTGACTTCTTGGGGTGCTCTCCAGAAGTCCCCCACGGATGTGATCTGCTCCTTCCAATCACGTTTCCTCACCGCGTTCATTTCAGTGGATTATAAAGATCCGCTTAGAGAACCCTTTCCTGGCTAGACTGGACGCAGGAGAGCAGGAGCGGTGGCTGACATCTTTGTGAATGCTTTGTGAACGGCGCCTGGGGCAGCTGGTGGAGAAAACGAAGAAACAGCCAGGATTTGAAGAGTGGTTCGAGCCCCCAGCAAGGTTTTGGGAGGAGAGAAAGGAAATGTTATGACTCCTTCCGGCTGCCCAGACCCGCACTGCATCGTCCTGGAACACGCGGTCTTCGGCCAAACGTTATCCTGCTTTTTACCTAGCTGTTTCATCCGCTTTGCCAATCACCACTCACACCCTGGGCTCTGCTTCCTGCTAAGAACGTGAGAGACGAATCAGCACTGTATGTGAGTGTGCACCATAACGTGCAGCTGTGAATGCATACATACAAAATACACACCATCTGCCTGTTTCACCAATTCAAAGCAGTCATAGGTCAGGCAACGTCCTGAAAGACTCATCTACAAAAATATCGATTTTTTACGTTACCGTCAAAGAAAGTATCTCTTGAAAAAAATTCAGAACCTCAAAAACATCTATTTCGTTTTCTGGCTACTCTATCAGATAACAAGAATTCTGTAACCTTTGATGACGTTCTCTTTCATGTCAGTACTCACAAGCTCAGGGTTACATTTTGAGTCACAGAAACGTTTTTAACTAAAATAGAATTTTTCCTCTGACTTTCCCTGTTGTCTTAGTTGGTCCACGTTTATTTATTGAGTGCCTATTGTGTGCCAGGCTCTTTTTTTATAGACTGGAAGATGAGTTCTCTGTCCCAAGGAGCTGACATTCTAATCGGGAGAAACACAAAAGTTGCAAATTGAGAGAAAATTTTAGATTTGGGGCACTTGGCTTGGTCGTCTGTCTTTTCTTCACGGATTTTGGGGGATTGCGCTCTGCTTGTATTTCTTACAGTCTCAAATTAGTGTGTAAATTGGAAATAAGATAAAATGAAATGCATGTGGGCATGTTAATGTAGACACCCACAGGCTTCACTGTTTTGGGAGGCACACCCTCATTGGGGAGGGTGGTGACTGTCCCAGGGAAGACTCACTCAGGCTTCCCTCAAGTTGCTCGGCAGGGAGCCTGGTGACAGTCACAGGGAGGACTCGCCCACAGGGACGACTTGCCCACGGGGAGGACTCGCTCAGGCTGATGGCGCTTCCGTCCTACAAATCCTGCCATAGAGGCCGCTGCCTGTGTCACTGCCTCCTGAACTCCGAAGACAATTTCTCCCTGGTGAATGTTGACATTTGTGTGTAACTCCAAACTCTTAAATCTTTTTTTTTTTTTTTTGAATTGGAGTCTCACTCTGACACCCAGACTGGAGTGCAGTGGCACCCTCACGACCACCCCAGTGTCTACCTGCTGGGCTCCGGCGATCCTTCTGCTTCAGCCTTCCCAGGAGCTGGAACCACTGGCATGTGCTCCCATGCCCGGCTAATTTTTTGATTGATTGTAGACGCGAGGTCTCACCATGTTGCCCAGGCTGGTCTCAAGCCCACGGGCTCAGGCAGTCCCCTCGCCTGGGCCTCCAAAGTGCTGGGATGACAGACTTGAGCTACGGCGCCCAGCCAGACTCTTAATCTTAAGCAAACATTGGGTGCAGCAAGGTTTTGGGAGGGTCGGGAAACAGTGTGAGTCATCGCAGAGTCCCTCCACCTTGAACTGCAGCAGACAGCTTATCCCTCAGAAGCACTGTGGCTTAGCCCAAGCAGATACTGCTTTCAGGCGTAAACCTCCTGGATCATCTATTCAGTTAACTCTCTGAGCATATTTCTTTCCTTCTTTTTTTATTTTTGAGACACAGTTTTGCACTGTTGCCCAGGCCCGAGTGCAGTGGCACCATCATGGTTCACGGCAGCCTCGCTTTCCTGGACTCAGGCAAGCCTTCTGCCTCAGCCTCCCCCAGTAACTGAGACTACAGGCATGCACCACCATGCCCAGCTAATTTTTTGCTTTTGTTATAGAGACGAAGTCTTGCTGTGTTGCTCAGGTTGGTCTCAGTCTTCTTGTCTCAAGCGCCCCTCCCACTTCGGCCTTCCAAGTAGCTGGGACCACAGGCACATGCCACCACACCCAGCTATTTTATTCTTAAGGAATTTCATACCACTTAATTTATAGACTACTTCTAATTGCAATTTTATGGTTCACAACTTCTCCCTAAGTTGATATCATCTGAATTCTGTTGGCTACATGTTATACTGTAAAATATAGAACATGTAAAACAAGTTTTCATTGAAGATGGCATATTTGGTATATACATCACACATTCTGACATACGCATTTTCAGCAATCTAAAACCATCTTGGCATTACTATTCTTGCAATGGGGAAAACATTTATTTCTGAGTTTCTGACTATGCAATATACATATAAATGCATATGTTTCACATGCATACATAGATACAAAAATGGCAGAAAAGATGGTCAAATTTAGAAATCATGAATAGCATTTGCTTTTAAAATTGCTGACTTTTGGGAATAGATGATCTGAAAACCAGATCTATGATACTTGGGAATCGCCTATGATGTCAGTTAAAAAACACTTCCGGGAGACCCCCTGGCATGATCTTCACGAAGCAAGGCACCACGGACTGTAGAAGTGAAAAAAGGTTCCTTGGCTTGGAGGAACTTGGGGAAGATAAGGCATCCATCTGCATGTGTAACTGTGGAGTCTAGTAGAAAGAATTTGATTACAGACAATGAAAGCTGTTTCTGCAAAATGGCTGGAGTCACATACTTTCCTACAGTGAACCGTTTGGTCCACAGAACAATGGATAGAGTAGAAATTATTTTTCTATCTTGTTATTTCTATTACCCAAAACTGCAGGAAAAAAAAAAAAAGATGTGATTATTTGGCCAAATCTGAACCATTAGAAAGTGGCAGATTCAGGGTTGAAAACCTGCCTTTAATGCAGTTTTCTTTTCTCATTGGGGATGTTATGGGTAATTAAGAATTTAGATAAGGAGAGGACTTTTGCAATCTGTTTGTGGGGTACTTTTAGAGGCATGGAAGAGATGCTGCAAAGGTAAAAGGAAAAAAAAGTTGGATGTTAGAAAAAAAGCTGACAGGCACTAAGGATCACTCAATGTCACATACCGCATTTAGCATGTACTTTAGAGAGTCCAGATAGGGGCAGCAATGTCTCCATAGTCTTTTACAAATGCATGTGTAGATAGGAATAAACATATGAAAATAGTTGGAAGAACACGTACCAAACAATCATCACTGACTACCTCTGTGGTAGGATTTAGGAAAGAGTGGAGTTGGCGCTTGGGACATTTCAGGGGCCCTTTTGTTGCTTATTTCATAATCTTTGGAAAAAAGAGGTAAAATTACAAGCAGTTTTAACTTTTAAATTTAGCAGTTCTATATGCTTATTTTTATAGTTAAACAATTACTTAAAAAGTAATACAAACTATTGATATGAAGATTTGACATTAAAATATTTTCTAATTAAAACTAAACTATAGAAACCAAAGTTGAAAAAGCTTTAAAGCTTGTTTTTTGTGTTTCAGGATTAAATAGGCATGAACATAAGGAACTGGATCTCTTTAGAATCACAGGTAATCCCCAGACTACTAGTCAAACATGAAACATTTATTAAAATCTTTTATCTGATGCAAAAAATACACTACAGTTTTATAATCTATTTTTTAATAGGATTCTTTTCCTTAGTAATTGTTAAGTACATTTTTACTACACAAAGATGTGTTATTTATTCTACAGTTTTATTTATTATTATTATTATTTTGAGTCGGAATCTCACCGTCACCCAAGCTGGAATGCAGTGGCACACTCACGGCCACCGCAGCCTTGACCTGCTGGGTTCAGGTGATCCTTCCTTCTTAGCCTTCCAAATAGCTGGAAATACAGACATGCGCTACCATGTATGGCTAATTTTTTTGGTTTATTGTAGAGACAAGGTCTTGCCAAGCTGCCCAGTCTGGTCTCGAACCCTGGGCTCAAGCAATCCTCTTGCCTTGGCCTCCCAAAGTGCTGGGATTACAGGCATGAACCACCTTGCCTAGCTATCCTACAGTTTTAAATATCCCACCAAACAGGATATTTTTGTCTCAATTTTAGGGACACAATCTCATAGTTAATTTGATGACTATGAAGAATTTTACAGAAAGAGTATGTGAAGTCATCCCTGGTTTCCTCATTATCTTAGTGTCTTTATCTGCCATATCGAATCCATTGCAAATATCTAAATTTTACTTTTAAATTATCAATTTCCACTCCCATTACGCTAATGCAAGGTTCCATTCTTTTCACTTAAATTTAAGATCTATGTACCAAAAGGTACTGTCTATTTACCAGATTTGTTTCTATGTTCTCCGATATGATGATTTGACAGTTAGAAATCACAGCCAGAGCTGCTTTGCTTAATCTGTATTTTCTTTGCTGTAATTTCACCAGGATACAGCCATGAACTTTAGATGGTGAAATTCCTCATTGGATTTTCAGTAATCACAACACCTTTGACAGCTACACACACACACATTATTAAAGAAGGCAAGGCCCTTGTCTTGGCCTTGCAGATTTCAGCTGGCATCTCTTAACGAGCACATCACATCTATTTTTAAACCTAAATAATGTTTCCCCTCTGCATTTTTTTTTTATGGGGCAAAGACATCAAAATTATTGTAATTGTCCAGCATAACCCAGACTCTCATCCTACGGTGAAGTCTGCCATGGACCTTCAATATGCAGCTTCAGCGACAGAACAGAGAAACCCAGAGAGAGAACAGACACACAGCCTAGGAGTGGTATCTGGCCCACACTTGCCGTGGTGCCCAGGGCTGATCTGTATCACAGGAATGTACAGTCATGTCTTTACGGAGTGGTTGGTGGCTACTTAATAATCATAGGCCTTGTCTACTCTAAGCAATAATTTGTCAAAAAGACTCCAATTTCTAAAATCTTAATATTTAGGGTGAGTATTTAAGTTCTTTCTTTGAGAAAAAAAATTGGAAGATATCTTTATCATGGAGTGAAGATTTAATTTCTGTGTATATATGACTGAATAGATTTTGAATAGTTTTATATTGCTAAGATATGGGCTTTATATGTGGTCGCATTATTCATACAAGGAGGCAATTAGTATTTTTAGCAAATGTTGAAAAGTAACATGAACTTGAAATTGTTCTGTGTCAACTGCATATATTGGACTCAAGACAATTTCATGTGCAACTCATGTGCAAACAACGTGGTATAAAATTATACTGGGATGTTTAAATTTGACTGGACTCCAGTTTTATTTGAAAAAACTTTACCTCTTTAGGAATAAATATAGACATTTTATGCATGGATAACAAAATATCTGCTGTTACTATCTCAACTAATTTGATTATGTACAGTGAGTTATCTTTTAAAACAATCTTTTGAAAGTGTAATTAACAACTTGGAACCTTCTATCACTCTAAGCCATCAGTATTTATTAAATAATAGGCGAGGGTTTAGAAAACTGCATTTTTATTTTCTGTGAAATATAACACATACACAATCTCAACGAAAGGTGGCTTTGTAAATACATTTAATCCTTTTGGAATTATAGCACCAACTTAGCATGCTTAAGGATATAATAGAAAGTGTAGTTCTCTGACAGCAGAAGCAGAGATAAAACCGACAGACAAATCTCACAAATTATCTGTTTTGGGGAAGACTGCCAAATACCCATGACTTTTCCTCTCCAAGTAAGAGAAAAATCAAGGCATTTTCTAAATAGCATCATAACTTCAGAAAAACGACTGTTATATATTTAGCTTTAAAAAAAGTTCAAGTGCTGTACTATTTGTTAACATTTTAAGATATATTTTACAGACCTTGTCAATGCTCCAGAGAGGTGGTGAATTTCAGATGAGCATTTCTTCTTTTCTGGGAGAGTAGAGGTTGGCTTCTTCTGTTCATTAAAGACTGCCTGGTCCGCAGTCTCTTTGGGGCAACTGTGGCCGAGCCTCTCATCTGTCCTCACTCCACTCAGCTATATTTGGTAACTGAGCTCATGTTTCAGCAGAGGTCACCATCAGGAATCCCAGCAGCAGGCTGGGAAGCACCCCCAGGGCTGAGGGCTGGGTTCTTAGAAATTCAAGCCACTTAGCATAGGAGGAACTATATTTATGGATCTGACAAACATGGGATTTACACAAGCTCTTCCGTACGCTGATCTTGTAGCTGGAAATTGCCACCTGCCCCTTTAACACTTTTTAATCAATTAAAAGTACAGTATGTGATTACAGGCAGAAAAAAGGACACTCCAAATGAAAGTTCTTCTTACTATAATCTTCTGCTCCAAGCATTTAACTTTTAGTCATGTGGTAGATGACCTAAAATCGTCAATCCGGTAGCTATTAAAAGATTTAGCCACCTGTCAAATGGAGTGGAGAGTCTCGCTGCTCTCTTACTTCAAAATGTTAATAAGTAATTGACACTTGACTATGGTGTGTATTAGAGACACGTCCATAGAAGGATTAAATAGGCATGAATATACAGGGACTGGATATTACATACCTGCACATTACAACATTGAGCTTTTAGCTCAGTGTCCAGCAGATCATGAGAGCATATTGTTGAAGAAATAAATCAAATTGAATGAAGAGGGTTCAGGACAAGTATGACCCTCCTAGAGTTGTCAATGTTTCACAGTCATTTTATTTCTTATTCTGTAGCATCTCATTGTAACATAGTCCAATATTTTGATCTTCCAAATGACAAGTAGAGGTAAGAAGAACAGAAAGCTTTTCTGTTGTAAGGTTGGGTAGCAGGATCAAATCTAAGAGGGAGGAAATAATCACACAAAAACTCCTGGTTAAGTGAACTTGGACAGGAAGTACTGAGTCTTCCTTAGTCTGGGTATGACTATAACATCTGATCCAGTTTTGAAGCTGAGTGGTGTGACGTGTAGTTGTTCTATGGGTTGTTTGACTCTGCCATAGAATTTCAGAGTGCCTCACACAAGAGAGTTTTGGAGTACAGTTTATTAGAGAGAAAAAAAGAAAAAGACACATTTGAGAGAGAACGCAGGTGTCTTTAAGGGAAAGATCACATCCCCTTTCTGTTAACAGAGTGCGTTGTATGTTTCCAAAATGATGATTAAGCAACCTATTTCTCTTTTTTTTATAAACATATTTTTTATTTTAAAATTATGGGGTACAGTTAAGGGTTAGGTATACAAATATACATCGTTCAGGCACCCTTGTTGATAAGGGGTGTCTCCCCGTCCCCAGACAGATATTGACTGCCGTTAATACCACCTCCCTTCCCCTTCCTAACCCTCCCATAGTTTCCTGCCACTGTCAATCCTTTTCTTATAGTATTACGATAGATGTTCAAGGTCCACTATATGAGTGAGAACATGTGATACTCAGATCTTTGTTTCTGTGAGAGGTCACTCAGTCATATAGACTCTAGTTCCATCCAGGTTGCTGCGAAATTCATGATTTCGTTCTTTTTTTTTTGACTGCGTAATAGTCCATCATGTATATGTACCATATTTTTAAAATCCAGTCCTCTTTTGATGGACAGCTTGGTTGGTTCCAGGTTCTTGCTATTGCGAACAATGCTGTGATAAACATACATGTGCAGGTATCTTTTTTGTAGAGTGATTTGAGTTCCTCAGGGTATATTCCCAGTAGGGGGATTGTGAGGTCATATGGGAGGTTGATATTTAGAGCTTTTAGGAATTGCCACACTGCTTTCCACAGAGGTAAGCAACCTATTTCTAAGCTAAGCTTTGATCACAAGTTTCAATTCTTTTAGTTTTACGTCTAAGTTTGCTTGTATCATAAGGAGCTTTTGAGATAATAGGAAAAGTTTCTCTTTAGGTTTTCTTTTAGAGCACTACCCCTTAATGTCTCTGGTAACTCCCTGCTGTTCTGATTTCAGTCTTTGTAGCCAGCTGCCCCATATTCCAAGGATGGGCCTGACTTTCAGTCAGTGTGTAGTTGTTTAAAGGTGGTATGTCCCAAAAAAGCAGTGCCTGGAATGCCTGACAATCTGGTTTCCTAATCGTCTAAGCCTACCTGTGAGATACTCACTGTCTTTATCTAAGCTATGCTAACTTTCCTGCCTCGGTTTCATAGCTAAAGAAGTTTTTTTCTGATGGTAGAAAATGTATGAAAGTCTGTTCTCTGCTCTTGTACCTTTATTTATGGGCAAAATCGGTTCTTTATTAATGGTCCTTCCTGAAACTGGATACTTTTGTGGGTCATTTCATCCACTCTTTATTAAAAAGTGGTCTTAAAATTTGTACTTACAGGAGAAAAAAACAACTCTGTTTGATTGTCTTTGTTTGTGCTGTTGTGGCAAAACAGCACAGACTGGGTGACTTCCAAAGCACAAAGATTTATTTCTTGTGGTTCTGGAGGCTGGTAAGTCCCAATCAAGGTGCTGCATGTGTGTTGTCTGGTGAGGTTCCAGTCTCTGCTTCCAAGATGTTGCCTTGACTGCCATGTTCTCACATGGAAGGGGAGGAGGAATTGAACTCCCTCCATCAAGCCCTTTAATGGGGGCATCTAATCCCACTCATGAGGAGCCCTCATGAATCACCTCCTGAAGATTACACCTTCCAATCCTGTTGCAACAGGATTAAGTTTCAGCATGAATTTTGAAGGGGACAAAAACGCTCAAACCATAGCATTGATGACATATGTGTTTACATTTGCTTTTTCCTAAAACCTCATAAGATAATAGTAAAAACTGAAAAGGACAGAAATTAGGAGGAAAGACAGCAGAATATATCAGAAATGAACCTAATTGTTGGGAAGTGATAAATATAAGGAGTGAATCTAACTACATTAAAAAGCGTAAGTGAGCCGGGCTCGGTGGCTCAGCCTGTCATCCCGCGCCTTCGGGAGGCTGAGGTGAGTGGATTGCCTGAGGCTGCGGGTTCGAGACCCGCCTGAGCAGCGAGACCTCATCTCTACAATAAATCAAAAAAATCAGCCGGGCGTGGTAGCGCATGCTGTAGTTCCGGCTACTTGGAAGGCTGAGGCGGAAGGATCGCCGGAGCCCAGCAGGTCGAGGCTGCGGTGGCCGGGAGCAGTCACTGCCCTCCAGTCTGGGCGACAGAGTGAGACTCCAACTAAAAAAAAAAAAGCATAAGTGCCTGCCGGAAGAGGTATTAAGAAACAGTGCCCTACATCTCTCGTCTCAGAAAGACTCAGGGATTGGAGGCTCCAAACCCCCCTCGGAAATAAGTTTACTTGGCAACTCTTGAATATTGCTGGGTGAAGGGAGGCAGACCCTGAAGACAGAGTTGGCTGAGGAATCCCCAAGGAGAGGGCAGCCCCTACATCCCCACCTCTACTTCAGGGAGCCCAGAGATTACTCCTTCCCGTGCCTGGAGAAGACGGGAGGTTTATTCTCTGGAAAATTTAACACAGCCTCCAGTCCCAGGGATGCAAAACACAAAAGAGAAAAGGATGAGGTCGTGCAAGAAATACGAGCGGTTGGATTGGAGAAGGAAACAGACTTCAACTCTAGTGCTGTGTTTATAAAACCAAAGTAATAATGGGAACACAGACAAATGTTAACATTTGATACATGTTGGTGTTGTTGTGGATGTTTGTTATATTAATATCTGTACTTTTGTGTTTGAGATGTCATGATCAAAATTTAAACAAAAACCGTGTGTCCTAAGGCATATTGAAGGTGGGAGAGATTATAGGAATCAAAATATTGTAATCCTCCCATGACCTTAGTTATGGAAAGAATTACTGAGATTAGGCAAGTGGTTAAAAAATGCCATATACACAGTGAATACATGATTAAATTAATTATTATTAATTTTGAAATAAATGGATGCTATCCATCCTACATAATTCAATCTTCATCTCGATGCTTCAAAATATTTTATTGTTATGTAATGATAAATTGTTTGGAAAGCAGCTGTTTTTTTTCCTCCTCTAGACCAGACTGCACTCAGGCCATAACTTTTGTCAATCCCAGCATAATTTATTACCCCACCTAAAGTGTATGCCAACAGCATGCATGCTCAGGTTAGTGCTTTTTTTTTTTTTTTATAAGACATAACCAGAAAGGTAAATATTTTAGCAGTTCCTAGAAAAAGGGGAAATGGGCATGAAATCCATAATTATGAGTTATGAGGAAATAGTTATGAAGAAATGAGTTATGAGGTTCATTCTTTTTTGTTGTTATGGAGTCTTTTTGCAAATGAATGAAAATACAAGTTTCTCTTTCCTTTTTCTGGAAAGTATAGCCAAGTTTTGTTTTGTTTTTGTTTTTAATGTTGAGTGATTTTTTTTTTGGTCCTGGGAGAGATTAATATCCTTTGTAAATAACAAAAGTTGAAATAACCTCTGTGAAAAACAGTGTGGCAATTCCTAAAAAATCTAAAAATCTAAAAATTGACCCTCCATATGACCCAGCAATCCCCCTTCTGGGGAACTCAAATCACTCAGAGGAACTCAAATCACTCTATAAAAAAGATACCTGCGCACGCATGTTTATTGCAGCATTATTCACAATAGCAAAAACATGGAGCCAACCATGCTGCCCACCGAAAGTGGACTGGATAAAAAAAATATGGTACATATACAGGATGGAATATTACACAACCATAAAGAAGAACAAATTATGGACTTTGTGACAACTGGGATGGATTTAGAGTCTATCATAACTCAGTGATTTACCACAGCAACAAAGAGCTGAGTGCCACATGTTCTCACTCATAAGTGGACCCTGAACATTTATCATAATACTTTAAGAAAGGGACTGGCAGTAGTGAGAAACTGCCAGTGTGTGTGTGGGGGGCAGGACTTAATATCAATAAGGGTACATGATCTCAAGGAGAAGTGGGGACCAAAGGGAGGCTCAAACTTCACCTGTACGATGACCACTTGTATACCTAACCCTGAATCATATCCCACATCTGTAAAATAAAAATTAAAAATTAAAAGTTGAAAATTAGAGGCTGCTGGGCTCGGTGGCTCAGCCTG
>NW_007252907.1:0-4908 GCF_000164805.1 Carlito syrichta | reverse complement strand
GAGCCACCTGGGCAACTTGGCGAGACCTCATCTCTACAATAAATAAAAAAATTAGCCGGGTGTGGTAGCGCGCGCCTGTAGCTCCAGCCACTTGGAAGACTGAGGCGGAAGGGTCGCCGGAGTCCAGCGGTCGAGGCTGCGGTGGCCAGGAGAGGCCACTGCACTCCAGTCTGGGTGTCAGAGTGAGACTCCAACTCAAAAAAAAAGAAAAAAAAAGAAAATTACAGGCATGGACCACCCCTCCCTGCCAAATGACATATGATGGAAACAATCCTTTTGGATTATCTGCAGGGAGATGGGGCTGGTGATTCAACGGAGGATGCTGGTCCCAACCTGAGAGAGTCAGGTTCCTGGAGCCTGGACAGACAGAGAGGTGGGGGGTTCTGGGGCCGACCAGGACACGCATGCAGGGCAGAGCGGTACCCAGGCATAGCGGGGTCTGGGCCTAGATGCCTGGGCACTGAACCTAGATGCCTGGGCACTGGGTTCTTGGACACCACAGTGGGAGAGGCAGAGCCTCCACTTTCTAATGGACCTCAGGGGCCACGACGGTGCATCGCACAGTGAGTCTCAACAGTGACCACGTTGGATGCTGACCCGAGGAGGCTGCCCCCATACTTCTCTGGGTCCCTGAATCCTGGGTCAGGGCCCAGGAAGGAAAAACCCATTAGGAGAAAAAGGGGAAAAAGTAGTGTGACTGGTCAGGCTCTATGGCTCAGCCTGTCATCTCAGCACTTTGGGAGGCCGAGGCGAATGGATTGCCTGAGTCTGGGGGTTTGAGACCTCGTCTCTACAATCAATCGAAAAAAAATTAGCCAGGCATGGTAGCATGTGCCTGTGGTTCCGGCTACTTGGAAGGTTGAGGCCGAAGGCTCGCCTGAGCCCAGCAGGTCGAGGCTGCGGTGGCCGTGAGCGTGCCACTGCACTCTAGCCTGGGCAATGGAGTGAGACTCCAACTCAAAAAAAAAAAAAATTGTGTGGTCCAGAGAGAGGCCTCAAAGCTGGATGTGATTTTATTCAAAAAGATGAAGAAATGCGATTTTTCTTGTATCTTGTGAACAGTGAAGCAAACCATGCTTGTTTTAAAAAATAATAAAAGAATTTCAGAAGCAGAAGTTCTTTTCCGTTGCAAATTGAGCCAAGAGCGCCTCACAGAGCTGATATCACAAAGTTCAGTCGAGGCTGGGATCGAGGGTGGACAGGGATGTGTCTCCCTCCTTGGGCTCGCCTTTACCCCTGGAGTCTGTTTCTGTAGGCACTGAGGTTGGGGAGTGCGTCGGGGCCCCAGGGGCTCCAACTCAGCCTTGTCATAAAAAGTCCTTTGGGCTTGAAGCACCTGCATTTGCATCCACCACCCGTCAGCCCACGGTGTTCAAGGAAGACTTTGGAGCTCGTTGGGCGCTTGGGCCTCTTCCTGCTCCAAGCCCTGCCCTTGTCCTGAGTGACTCAGCACCCACTCGTTGGCGATTGACCCCACACTCTGGCATGTTGGTTTGGGATCTGCTTCTCTCCAGCCATCTTCATCTCTCTTCCACTTCTCGCAGATGACACACACAGAACTCCTCCACCTCCAGTCACGTGTTCGTCGCATACTGCCTCAGAAATGTGTCTTCAGACAATACGTCCGTGTTGCTTCACAGGTTTCTGTGTGTCAGGAATCCAGGAGGGTCTTAGCCCGGTGCATCTGGGTCTGGGTCTGGGTCTCATGACGTTCTGGCTTCTTTGGTCTGGAAGCCCAGCTGGGGCAGGAAGATATGCGCCCGAGCGTCGCACACTGTGCCTGGGAGCTAGTGCTGTTGTGGGCGGGAGTCCCGTGGCCTCCTTCACACCACTGCTCAAGTCTCCAAAGGCCATGGCGGCTGGATTCTTCTAGAGTGAGTCATTCAAGAAAGAGCAAGGAATATGCCACGGTGTCTTTTACGACCTAACCTTGGAGGTTGTGTCCCATCTGGTCTGCAGTGTCCTTCGATTACACAGAGTGGCTCTCTCCACCACACAGAGGTGTGAGAACAGTTGGCAAACCACCGGAGGGCACCCTGGCGGTTGTCTGCTACACCTCTATTCTGTTTGACCTGCCAGTTCCACAGCCACCCTGGGGCATGCGCAGTTTCAGAACTGCAGATTCAAACATCCCATTATTTGCCTAAACTTTCCTCCTGTAACTTTCCAGTTGAGCGAATCGTATAACTAATGGTTTCATCTCTGCTGCGACTCTTTGGAAGCTTAGAGTCAAATTGGCAGCCCATGCTTAAGACTTTAAAAAAAAAATCAGAGACATCTATTTTCATGTTTTAACCTTTCCCCTGGCCTTTAGCCTTCACTTGGCCCCAATTTCCTCATCTTCTTTGAATAATAATAATAATAACAACATATCTCTATTAAAAAGTACAATAAACTTTTCTCCTCTCACTCAATGAAGACACTGATTTTTCTGTTTTACTCCTCTCTTCGCTCCTGGCACTCCCCAGAAGCAAACAGGGATTGTAGGCACCTCATAAAACGGTAATTGGGAAACCTGATCAAGGAACAAACTAAAAATAGAGGCGTGAGATGCTTGCAGAATTGTCCTAAGAAGCCACTTACTGCCCTACCTGGTGACCTGGGAACAAGCATCCTTCAAACCACCACAGCCAGTGTTTCCGCCTCTTCTCACTTTGTATCCTGCTTGGGCACATGCCACAGAATCGGGTATGCCCCCAAACACTTGCTTCATTAAACTGGCTGTGGCCACCTGTACATAGTTGCGAACTCTAGATTCAGCCCTCATGAGCTCAGTTGTACGAGCTGTGGTTAAATCTGTTGAATGTGTGGTGCCCACACCTATGGGTGGTCTTTGGGTCACACACTTCGGCTACTTGGGGTGTTTGCCAGCTTGTGCATGCGCACAACATTGAATAGAGAAAAATACACGTATGATAGCAATGCAAGTAGAGTTGAAATGGAGAGTAGATTTTAATCTATGATGACATATGGGGATTGGAGAACAGTTAGGTATTATGATTCTCGGTCAGAAATAATCTCATTTTCGATCTGTCTTGTAGGGCCCACATGTAGAGAAGAGTTTTGTTTAGGGTGAGAAAGTAACATTAATTTCAAAAGCAGATTTTTGTTGAATTTAAGCAAAATAACTTTGATATTTCTTTACAAAGACAGAATAACAACCTTATCTAATTATATTACCACTATATTGAGATAGAAAAGCAGGAATTAAGCAGGAAAGCTGACCTCAAGGGCCTTGTCTTAAGTAAGCAACTGCATGCCATTATCCTTAACCACAATTTCTGCTTCTGTAAACACGCTTTACTGCACCTCATATGGAAATGCCCATAAAGATGTCTGCTTCAATGCTTGTTGCGGAAGTAACCATTCCCAGTCCTAAATTTAAAATTGTAAACTCACCAGTGGCAAACCCATGTGTGTTGTAACTACAAAAAACTCTTTAAAAGCAGCTTGAAACTGAGGGTTGGGGCTCGGGTTTTGGGAGGCCACTCCATCTGAGACTTCTGGAATAAACACCTTTGATTCTCCTCTCAGTCTCTGGTGCCTGTTCTGAGTGCATTCATTCCTGTTCCCAGTGAGTTGCTGTAATAATATCATCATGGTACCATTATTATTCAATAATATGCAACTGAATAAAGAGAAAAAATTATACATTAGTGTTTTGAATAGTAATATAAAATCTGAAAAAATTTATTAATAAATAAAAGTCAACATTATTTTAAAAGAGTAATACACCGTGGACAATTGAGTTTTATTCAAGTAATAAAAGTCGGCTTCATATCCAGAGATCTACTATTAAATACTTCATATTAATAAGCCAAAACAGAAAAGCCATATGGCCATCTCTGCAGATTATGTAGTAATAAGAGAGAAAAAAATCCCTTGCCAGGAGCAGTGGCTCGAGCTTGTCATCCCAGCACTTTGGGAGGCCAAGGCGAGAGGATTACCTGAGCCCAGGGGTCTGAGACCAACTTGGACACCTTGGCAAGACCTCGTCTCTACAATAAATAAAAAAATTAGCCAGGCGTGGTGGCACATGCCTATAGTTTCGGCTACTTGGAAGACTGAGGCCAAAGGATTACCGGCGCCCAGAAGGCCGAGGTTGTGGTGGCCATGAATGTGCCACTGTACTACAGCCTGGGTGATGGAGTGAGACTCTGACTCAAAAAACAAACAAACAAACAAACAAACAAAAAACCCCTTAACACCCCAAGGACTACTAACAACTAATATGCAGGTCCTAGTGAACACTGAAGACAGGAAGGGATGGATTAGTGGAATGCATGGATGCTGTGTCCTTTTCTTGTACAGGAAGTGTTGATTCTGCAGTGTAATCCTCATAGAAATAATTTGTACATGACGTGATCTCCATCAGAATAGCATTTTCTGTGTGGAACTAGAAAAACATACAAGTTTCGCCCAGATAAATTAGCATGGCAAAACGTCCAGGAAGGCTATGAGACAAGGAATATTAATGGCAGAGGTGTGACCCTTTGTACGGGTGAAGCAGACAGTGGAATAATGGAGTACATAGAATGACGTATTTTATTCTTGTATGGAAAGAACAATACTTTGAAATGGCAGCATACGTTAAATAACTACATGTACTGTGATTTTATGTCTTAGCCTTGTTCAGTTCCATTGACTTTCCCTCATTATAGTGGGAAGAACTGGATTCCTATTTCACTTCCTTCAGCGAAATAAAAGTTCTTTTGGCTCACACAAATTGGAAAAAAAGTGAAGTGAAATGCATAAATAAGTATGTAGTCATAGAGATATGTATTCAAGATAGATTTAGGATAAAAATAGTGTACACACCAGTACATATAGCATCATCAGATTTGTGTGTCTATTTTTTTTTTTTTTTAATAATTAATCAGTATTTTTATTATAGTTTTGTGGGGTACA
>NW_007252906.1:276893-366264 GCF_000164805.1 Carlito syrichta | reverse complement strand
TGTAGAGGTGGTCTGGTGGTATCGTAGGTTCTTAGGGATGGATGTCTGGAAAAGATTTCAATTCTCCCTCACTAATGAAGCTTAGTTTGGCTGGGTAGGTTATTCTTGGTTGAAATTGGTTCTCTTTTAGAACTTTGAAGATAGGGCTCCAGGCTCTTCTGGCCTGAAGGGTTTCTGTGGATAAATCTGCTGCTATTCTAATTGGTTTTCCCTGGTAGGTAGTCTGGCCTTTTTCTCTTGCTGCCTTTAGGATTTTTCCTTTCATAGCTACTTTGTTTAGGTGAGTTATTATGTGTCTGGGAGTTGGTGTTCTCGTTTGTTGTCTTGCAGGGGTTCTCTGAATCTCTTGTGTTTGAATTTTTTCATCCTTAATGAGATGAGGGAAGTTTTCTTGAATGATTTCATGAAATGTTTGTTCCAGCGTGGCTTCTGTTTCTCTTTCTGCCTCAGGAAGCCCAATTATTCTTAGGTTTGGTCTCTTGAAGTGATCATTCATCTCTTGCAGGTTTCGTTCTGTCTTTTTGAGCTTCTTTTCTATGCTTTTGACAGTTTGGGCTAGTTCTGGGTTCCGGTCTTCGAGCTCTGAGATTCTTTCTTCGGCTTGGCTGATTGTGCTTTCCATGATTATTAGTCTGTTGTTCATTTCCATCACAGTATTCTTTACTGCTGTCATTTCTGACAACAGCTCCTTCTTATTTTCTTCTTGTCTCTCTTCAATTTTTTTAATTCTCTCCATTAATGTCTTGATGTCTGGGTTTGTTGCATGTAACCAGTCATTCTGGGGACTCTTCATTGTCTGTGTTCCAGAATCTGTTTTCTCAGTGTCTGATTTCCCAAGGGTCTGTGTAGGGCCTATATTCTTCTTTTGGTTTTTCTTCATTTGTGCGTTTTTTTTCCCCCTCTCTACTTTTTCCTTCCCTCCACGTCACCGTCTTCTTTAATTCTGTTATTCAGGGGTAAAGGGATTGGTTTTACTTCTGTTTGTTCAATGTCCTATTCTTTATGTATGTCCTCTTACTTTGTTCAATTCTGAAGTTGCACTGTAGGTTGGAGGTGGTCCTTTTTGCAGTTTTGAGATGTATTTAAGGGGAGAGCTGTGATTCAAAATCTGTCTGCAGGTCTTGGTATTCGCTGACAGGCGTGTGGATAATGTGGAACCCACTTCCCACTGCCCTGGAATCTGTCCATGCAGTGGGGCTGTAGGTTTACTCCCTGAAATAAAATGTGGTTAACAGAGGGGAGAGAATGGAGCAGGTAGTGGGTTGAAGAGGGGAGTGGAGAGATAGAGGAGTAAGGGGGGAAACAAATGAGTGTGCCAACAAATATAGAGAGAGGCCTATGCTGAAACAGATAAAAACAATAGACCACAGCTACAGTCGAACCAACTCTCATACAAACAAAAATAAAACATATAGTGATGCTAACATACAAGCTAACCAACCGCCTTGTTAGTGTGATGTTTCCTCTATACAAAGATATGGTTTACAGAGAGAAGAAGAGAGAAGAAAAGGAAAAGGAAAAAAGAAAAAAGGGAACAGTACAGTAGGAATAGAATTAAGTCATTAAACTGATAGAATCAATGAAGCACACTCTGAGACCTTTCGTTTAAGTCCAATGTCCTTTCAGGTCTGATTTCTAGTTTTCTTTTCAAGCTGGTAAATTAGTTTGCAGTTAGAGTCAATTGCCCCTGATCTGCTGTGAAGGACAGTTCAGATTAACCTTCCTTCAGCAGTTTGGTCTATGTCTTTATCAAGCTTGTTTCTCCTGTTTCGGTGTTGTTACCTTGAATCGCCAGCAGGTGGTGCTCACCCCAGAGGGGGTGGGGCCGGACAGGAACAAGATGGCTGCCTGCCTCCGAGCAGGCAGCAGGAGCCCCAGGCCGGGCGGGCAGGACAGCCTTGGACGCAGGATAGGTGGCAGCGATCCCAGCAGATCTTCCCTGAAGCGGTTCATTGTGGATCTCCTCGGGCTGCGTGGTGCGATATGCTACCCCTCCCAGAGGCCACGGCGGTGGTGGCGCTGGCGACGGCAGCGGCAGCGGCGGAGGGGGGAGGGGCGGCGGCGGGACCGTTTGGAATGCAGTCAAAACTGTCCAGTCGTTCCGATGGCAGCGGCCGAGCCCTGTCTGTAGAGCAGGCTGCGATGCTGGGGTCCCCAGCCCCTCGGGGTGAGAGTCAGAGACCCACTGCAGATCTCCCTTGCAGAGGGCTTCAGACGCCGGGTTGCCCTGTTGCCGTCTTGCCGCGTCCCCCAACCCAGAATTTTAAAAGCATCCTCAGTTACCTCTTCCCCCATTTTATTTCACTACATGGTTCAGTTACAAGTGGATGTAGGGCTTTCCCTTGAAGTTTGCCATTTGGCACATACAACATGAACTCCCTTACCAAAATGGTTTTTTGTTTTTTGGTTCATAGATTTTTACCCAAGGAAGAGTCAAAACATTTAGAAATTTTTGAGTTGCTTTATTTTTTTCAACCTTTTCTGGCCAGCCCTGGAAGGTGACATTGGTTTTTGGCTGCAAGTCAGCAGAATACTTCAGCTGAGGCTTTTTGTTAAGATTGTTTGTTTTTTCTCTTCGGTGAAATCCTGAGCCTCAGACCAGCCAAACAGTATTTGGTTCAACTCTTTAGACGAAAAGTGAAATTTCCCCGCTTCACATTGATGATCTCTGGCTTAAAAATCTCCATATTTGTCAAACATCCTATTTTTAATGGCTCTCTCTACTTTCAAGTGTATCTGTGGTCATCTGCATAGTAGTTCATTTCAAGTGATGCCAGATCAGAGGACAGTAGCTCTATGGAGGAAGTGCAGGTACCTTTAAATTAGGGTAGGATTGCCAGAATTAGAAAATAAAAATACAGAGCAGCCAATTAAATTTGAATTTAAGACAAACAATGAATAACTTTTTTAGTATAAGTATACCCCATGCATATTTGGATATACTTATATTAAATTATTATTTGTTGTTTATCTGAAATTCAAATTTAACTGGGCTTCCTGTACTTCTCTGATACTGTATGTTAGGATAAAGGAGTGAGGCCATTTTATGTGGCCACTGGAGTCAGCATGGACCAGCACTAAAACCTCTGTCCCAGGAGGTCATGTCAAGAGAAGAATCAGGTTAGTTGACCTTACTTTGATCAAGAACTACAGAGGAAAAATCTAATCCCTTTCACTATTTCAGGATTTAAGAGACCAGGCACTGCAACAAATAGAAAGTGAAGTTAGAAAACCAGATCTAAATCAAGTGACCGAACTTGACAGTTTTCTGTGTGAGGATGTTCTCTATTACCCATGAGTGTCTTTCTTCCTTTATTCTCCTCAAACTTCCCATAAAGATGGATATGGTTTGCTATCTGTTGATGCTAAAGAAAGTCGAACGTTAATGAAGAAAAGATGGCCATCTGTCCTGGCTCACGATCCTCTGGGCACTTAATGCTAACCAGCTTCTCTCCTGGTTAGTATTACCATGGTGTCACAGATTCTCTTATGCTGCCGGTACTTAATGCACATAACAGGCTTGTTAAACCCGTTAAGGAAATAGGCATGGACCCACAAATCTGGCACCATGTATTCCTGGCTCTTTGCTGCCTATCTCTATCCAGCTGTGATTGAGGGAGGATAGATTGTACTACAGATGGAAGGACCCCAGGATGGAAATCAGGAGACCAGGGGCACATGAACACTTGGCTTTCCATTCTGTTTCTCAGTTTGCTTGTCCTCCAGTTAGGAATAATAACCCTTGCTTTCTTATATGAGGAGGTGGATTAGCAACCAGGCAGGCTAATGAGTGTGCAGGTCTTATAGAATAAACAGAATACCAAATAAACACAGAATAATGCTGTCTTCCTTTGCTTCTCTGCTGTCCTCTTTTGCTGAGGGACCACATGCCCCAGTTTGCCTAAGACAGTCAGATTTACTCCCATTGTCCCACCATCATTATTAATAGCAATGCTTTCACTCTTGAACACAGAAGATGTGTTATTATGTCACTTGAGTTTATAAATGCCAGCCTAGGATATAGTAGGCAACAGAAACAGAATATGTGAAATTAGGACTTGGTTATTTTGATTTGTCAGAGGTCACACAGTTGCAAAGTGGTCAGAATGAGCATCTGATCTTCTGTCCCAAGCCTAGTACTCTTGCTTTACTCAGAAAGCTGACACAGAAAGCTTACAGTGAGTTTTCAGGTAGAGAATAAAGCTAGAAGGTCTTTGCTCTCTTTTCCATAATCCCATAGGATAAGATTTCTTAATCTCAGTACTACTGACATTTAGGTAAGAGAGTTCTTTGTGTTGGGTGGGGGAGGTGATTCCCTGTGTACATAGGATGTTTAGTAGCATCTCTGGCCTCTACCCACTAGAGACCCATTGCATCCCCTATTCCCAGTTCTGACAACCAAAAATGTCTCCAGACATAGCTAAGTGTCCCCTGGGGGCAAAATTACCACCATTTAGGAATCACTACTCTTCAAGATTTCTGGGAGAAAAGCTCTGTTTTGTCCACTTTGTAGTGGTCATATATGGACTTGGGGGAAGTTGTCAGTTGCATGGTTTATAGCTCCTAATTGTAGTCTTAACAACAATAGCAGCAGCAGCAATTGACACTAATTTTTCAAAGCCCTACGTATTGACCAAGAACAGTGCTTTAGGTCATGATTGCCTGGGTAAGCCTTAGGGAGGAGGGAGAAAATCTGTGACCCCACGTCAATCACATCCCATGCATACTAGATAGCATTCCCAGGGCTTTGGAAGGCAGAATAGATGTTCACCGGGGTGCTACCTACCATTGTCTAATAGGCAGGGTCCCAAGCAGTGATGTCTTATATCACAACTCTGGAAGGATCTTAACTAGGTCTCTATGAAGACAAGAAAAAGTTAATTGATGATGATGTGTTCACACCTTGTAATGAGAATATTGCACAGTGCTAGGCTCATCTCTATACAAAGGTAAGAAACTGGTGGTGCTCCTTAATGGGATATATCACTGTTTAGAAACTTCTCTGTGCCTTACACCTTCTAGGTGAGGATATCTACTACTTGCTTCCAGGCAATATTAATGTTAAAAATTAAGTCTTAGTATTTGCTCGTTCTCTTATAGAAAGCACAGCCTTTAAGTCTGGAATCTTGAATCAACCAACAGTTAGTATGCTGTACAAGTGCTGTGCTAGGTATTGTGCCCGGGACTCCCTGATTATGCTGTGTCCTCATTTTTTCTGTAAGATCTCCATTTTAAAATCTGTTTGTTGAGGAAATAAATATAACCTCATTCCTTTCTTGGAGTGCGCTCTGATTTCTTGCTGTGGACAAGCATGGATGTCATGACTCTACCTGGATAACACTGTTGAAAAATGCCCTTCAGACTCAGGAGTCTTAACACCTAATAGCATGGGGCACTGAACCTCAGGATAGCCTTTCTATTGCTGGTCCCCTTCAATTCTAGACTAGGGTGGAGGAATGGAAGCAAGGAAAAGCCGTCCTCTGGGGACATTAATATTGAAAGGCAACTATGAATAATTAACAGGCACATTAACCAATAAGAGCATAATGAATCCTTTGGTTTTGGAGGAAATTAGTTTGGGATAAGATAAGGAATATGGTAGGTGCTACAGCACTTCATGGAGTTTTCAAACTTTAAGAAATGTTTGGTGATGTTACAGGAGTTGAGAATGGAAAACTCATTATCTTGTTGAGTTGAACTGGATACTTAGTTGTCAATTCCAAAGAGAGAAGGCAGGAAGTTATAATAGCTTCATTCTTTTAAAGCCACAGTTAGCATCCTCAAATACTAAAATAATGGTCCTCAGTAATGAAGACTGCATGTACATATGGGAGACAGAATGAGATTTTATCAGAGTGACAAATGGAGTTGTGGTTCTGGGAAGAAGCAGATAAGGAGGATTTGGACATTTATGCCAAGATCTTAGGCAGCCTAGATCGTGATGTTGCTGTGACATTGGCATGTGAAACAAGTACCATGAGGCCCTCAAGCCAAACTCTTCCAACTGAATAAATGAGCTAATTCTATGATATCAGCCGGTAGATGTCTCTCTCTGTTATATCCCTTCTGATCATTACCTTGGCCATCAGACAGTTCTGCTACATTACTCTACTGTACTGCTGAGAGAGAACCGACAATATTAAAACAACTCCATTGCTTTTATGAACTGGCTCTAGGAGACTAGAGTCCATTTCCATTACTGAGATGTGTTGCGTGCCTAACCAAATGCTTTTGGAAGCAGATAATTAGGCATTGCAGGCTGTGATTGTTAAAAGAAGATATACATTCAGGTTTCAGACATGGTGCTATGAAAATGTCTTGTTGCATGAAGAGTTTGCTTACTTTCAAGAGTGCCCTGGGGTTATTTCGGTTGGCAGTTTGGAAAGGGGCAGAACTTCCTTTCTGGAGTACATAGCACAGTAGAGCCAATGGCGAGTGTTAATTTCACACACTCATGAGAGGCAACCTGTGAGCAGTTATAGCCACACACACACCCTGTCCAGGAAAAAATAATCACACCTTAGTCATGTCCAAAAAATCAGAGTGTTGCTTTTGAAACTTTAACCTTCTTGTTCTTAAAATGCCAGTGCCAACATACATAGTTTATATGTGCTGATACAAAGCATATTTGAAATCTGAAAGCATTTAAGAGTTAAATAATACAAGATCCAGTATCTGGAATAAATTACTGAAAATGCCAGTGTAAAGGGAACACATTTACTACACCTTTTAAGGCCCCAAAGAGAGCCTTAAAGAGAAAAGATTCTTTTCAGATGAAATATATAGATGGGCCAGTGATGATAAAGAGGAAACATATAAGGAGACCTTTTCCAGACTTCCCATGTGGTTGAGAGTAGAGGTAAGATGGTTATTCACTCACGTGACACCACACCTGAGTAAGATCATGGGCAGTGTCCACTGAGACCTCATCAATACTTCCAGAAGATTCCAGCTCTGGGATGGCCTTATTAGAAAGTGACTATAAGGCATAAATAGGAAAGTTGATTTTGTTTTTTAAGAGTTAGTGTTTCATTCTGTCACCCAGGCTGGAGTGCAGTGGCACAATTGCAGCTCACCTCAGCCTCGTCCTCCTGGGCTCAGATGATCCTTCTGCCTCAACCTCCTGAGTAGCCAGGACTATGGGTATGCACCACCATACATGGCTAATTTTTTATTTTTGTAGAAATGAAGTCTTGCTATGTTTCCTAGACTGGTCTAGAACTCCTGGGCTCGAGCAGTCTTCCCACTTTAGCCTTTCAAAGTGCTGGGATTACAGGCATGAGCTACCACACGAGGAAGGCTGATTCTGACAGATAAGTTTCAGGAGTGAATTTCTAGACTTGGGTCAGCCCACAATCGGCTGGAATCTTGCTAGGCGAAGTGTGGACTGTGGGCCAGCTGTAACAGCAACACCTGAAGTTTGTTAAACAAGCAGAATTTTGGGCTACACTCCAGGCCTACAGAATTAGAGTCTACATTTTAACAAGATCCCCAGGTGATCCATTTGCACATTAAAGTTTGCGACCCGTTGAGCTCTACCACAAAAACTTCAAGGACAGAAGTCATGTTATTTAGTCATTCTTATATTCATTTACCTAGTTAATGAGTATTTATTGTGTGTCTACTTTGTGCTAGGCATGGGACTAAGTCCGTGCCAGGCATGGGACTAAGTCCCTGGGGAGACAGTGCTGGGGAAGACAGACAGGATTCCTGTCATTATTATATTTTATTTTTAGATTTATTTAATACGCAGTCATATTCTTCTTCTTATAGGCCACCATTATTTAAGCGCTTCTCTCATTTTGACTCATTTAATTCTCTAACAACTCTGGGAGGTAGGTATTAGTATTACTTTTTACCTTTTAGAAATAACAAAATGGAGACACAGAAGAGAGGTTAAGAAATTTTCTCAAGGCCATACTGCTTGGAAGTGGCAGAACCAGGATTTGAGTCTAGAGAGTCTGGCTTCAGAGTTCAAGGACTTAACTGTTATATTATGCTATCAATCCATCAATCAACTATTTCAATGTATGGTTTTACTTCTAAGGAAATAAACAGAAGATTGTGGTAGAAAAAATTAGAAATACCCTGAGCTAGGTTGGAAAAGGAAGGCGTTTGTGAGGAGATAACATTTAAGCTGATACCTGTAGGTGGAGAGGATCCAGTCACATGAAGTGAAGTGGAGAGCAAATTCTGAGCAGAAGGAATAGCAAATACGAAGTGTCTGAAGGAGAAAGAATGTGGTTCATTCTGAGAAGTACCTAAGCCTGGACCATGTTGGCAGTGAGGAAAAAGATTAGAGATGAGACTGAGAAGGTTGGAAGGGTAGATTACTCAGGGAGGTACACAGCGCAGATGATGCAGAGCCTTGCAGGACAGGGAAGAAGTTTGGATTTTATTCCAGGTATTCTGGGAAGCCTGGAAATAAGGCAATCTGACTGCTGAGGGGCGAGTGGACTGTAGGGAGTGAAGACAGAAGCAGCAGAACCCACCCAGAGTCGATCTGAGTGATCCAGTTGAGAGAAGGTGTGGCTTGCACCACAGCAGGGACCATGAAAATGAAGAGGAGAGCGCAGATCTAAGATCTGATTTGGAGGCAGGACCAACAGGAGTGATTCCTTGGATGTGTGTGTACACATGTAGATCTGTGTGTCAAAGTGTGTATGTTTCTGAGGGACATTATTGACCAAAGGGAGGGATTGGGCTACATGAGAATTTCCAGTTTGAGCACATTGTATGCATGGTGTTGGTATTTATGAGATAGAGAAAAAAATGAAGTGAGCAGATTGTATTCCTATTAGAATATACTCAATTTGAGATACTTCCAAGTGGAGATATCAGAGAGGTATCCCTGTCTTTCCAGCATTTAGTTCTAAATCTGGAAAAAAGCCAACACTTAATCAGCATTTGTTGAATGAATTTCAGGATCGAGACTGAGACCTCTTGGTATGAAAAGACATATAGCTCCCTATCCCTAGATGTTTCATATTTGCCTGAAAGTTGGTCTAACAGAGTTCAAAGCTTTGATTAGTTGGAAATAACATACAAATGTAAACAACAACTGCAACAACAAACAAACAAATAAACTACAAATTATGGAGAGGTAACACACATTAATTTACATTAAGGTATACATGACAGACACTAGGGTTTTTAATTTAATTTAATTTAATTTAATTTAATTTAATTTAATTTAATTTTAGCAATGGGTCTTACTGTGTTGCCCTGGCTGGTCTTGAGCTCCTGGCTTCAAGTGATCCTTCCTCCTAGGTCTTCTCGGCCAAGAATTGTAATTACAGGCATGAGCCACTCTGCCCAACCAACCTGGGCCATCTTGAAAGCAGATTTCAATAGGTAGACTTCTTGCATTGGAAGGAAGAATTGTACCGATTCTTTCCAAGTATGTTTTATTTAGTAGAGTATCTGCAGTGGCTAGCACAAGTGCTCAATGAATGCTATTTCAAAAAAGATGTCCAAGGTGAGTTTGCCTAAGGTCAATGCAGTTTCCTTAAAGTAAATTTTGTGAAAATAAATTCTTTAGATAATTTGAATATCATCTGACAGTCATTCACTTCCTCACAGACACATCATACACATCCATACTTTGTTGTTTTCGAAGCTTTATCTAGTCAGTGATTTCATATATATTAGGGTAACATAATTACTCATATTATACTAAGATGTGCAGAAAAAGTATTGTTTTCATGTTTTCTAAATTTGTTGTGTATCCCTTATGAGTAGGGAGGAGTGAGGAGTTCTACCTGACTGGCAAAATGAAAACAACCACCACCACTCTAGTCTTAATTAGTCTGGTTCAAAATTTGACAAGTCAAAGAAAACCATCATCCAACTGGTGATGGGTCTCTTTGAAGGATTATTCTGATTTCAAATTGGAAATTTTTGAAGGATTATTCTGATTTCTGCCTACAGACCTTGCCTCTCTTAAGATGGTGTCTGAGAAAGGAAAAAAGATCTTCACAGCTCTGGGAAGAAGGAGTCTCCTAGAGGTTCTCCCTGGGTGAATAATGACTGGTGTTTATTGAGATCTGGTTTAGCTGGCTGTCTTCTCTGGGTATTCTGCAGCAGTGAATTTGTCATATGTTTCACAGTTCCATCATGGTCCAGAGGCTTATCTCTATTGACTGGCCTCCTTTTGATTCTTTTTTTTAAAATTAAATTAAATTTTTTTTTTTGAGTTGGAGTCTCACTCTGTCGCCCAGACTGGAGTGCAGTGGCCGCTCCTGGCCACCGCAGCCTCGACCTGCTGGGCTCTGGCGATCCTTCTGCCTCAGCCTTCCGAGTAGCCGGAATTATAGGTGTGCGCTACCACGCCCGGCTTATTTTTGATTTATTGTAGAGATGAGGTCTCGCCTGCCCAGGCGGGTCTCGAACCCGCGGCCTCAGGCAGTCCACTCACCTCAGTCTCCCAAAGGCGCGGGATTACGGGCTGAGCCATCGAGCCCGGCTTCCTTTTGGTTCTTACTGCCTCTGTAGATAACTCTGAATTTCTGTAAATCTTCTAAAGCGTTTATTGAAGGATGAGGACATCTACTCTATAACCTGCAGCGTCACCTTGTCTCCAGTAAGACTCTGTGGTTCTCCATGTAGGATCTATGACGTGTAGAGCTGAGGGCTATTTAGAAGTCTTTCTTTCAACCTGGCTATGACAGTCTACTGGCCATCCCCTCTCCTCAGATGTACTTTACCACCCAGGAGTGGGGAGTTCTGAGCACATACATGCCTGCCTGCTTTCCTGTCACTGTGCCCTTTCTTCTCCAGACCGCTACAAGGAAGAAAAAGGTTTTTCCTTGCCATTCTCTCCTTTTTTTTCCCAAAGTAGCACTTGTCTTTTCTATTTCTTTTTTAATTTTTTATTTTTTTGAGTTGAAGTCTCACTTGGTCGCCCAGACTGGAGTGCAGTGGCCGTTCCCGGCCACTGCAGCCTGGCCTGCTGGGCTCCGGCGATCCTTCCGCCTCAGCCTTCCAGTAGCCGGAATTACATGTGCGCGCGACCACGCCCAGCTGGTTTTTTGATTTATGGTAGAGATGAGGTCTCGCTGCCCAGGCCATCCACTCACCTCAGCCTCCCAAAGGCGCGGGATTACAGGCTGAGCCACCGAGCCCGGCATTTTTTCTATTTCAATGAAGCTGGAATGGGGAAGGAGGATGAGATAGAAGGTAGCATACAATTGAAATTATTTCAAAATTATCATACTGGTTGTATGTATTTTGGAGCCTGAGAGGTCCAAGTTACCGTAAAATAAGGCCATGGAAAGTCTTGAGATAGTCTGATGACAGAATGCATCCATCCAGAGTAAGAAAATTGGCCCCTGGGGGAAGAAGATCACATCTCTGTTATTTTGTTAGACATATTAAGTCTTCATTGGCGAATAAAAGGCTCACTTCTTTAGCATTCTAGAGTGGAATGTTGTTTAAGAAAATGAAATTGATTCAATTGAGCAAGTGCTTACTGAGCCTTCTGTGTGTCCTTCTCTCTGCTTAGTGCTGTGGAGGAGATAAAAGATAAAAGGCACTTTTGGTATTCGCAAATAGGTCACAAACTTCTGGCGGAGACATGACAACTATGAAGCAGTTGACTAATGAGCTTAGGTGGGATGGGATTACTGCAGCAAGTGGTGGGGCATAGACAGTAAGCACTACAAGAAACGGAGTGTGAGACCACTTTGTGCTTGAAGATCCCTAGAAATGGTAGTCCATACATGAGGCATTGAGGATGGCTGTGTTGCAGACAAGGAGAGGGTTGTGGAAGTTAGGATGTGGAAGGTAGGTGCAAAAGGTAGGTGTGGAAGATAGGAAAGGTAGGGGGAATATCAAAAACCTAGACTTTCAAGTATGACTGAATAGAACTGCACTGTCCAATATGGTAGCCACTAGTCATTTGTGGTTACTGAGCACTTAAGATGGCTCTACTCCAAATTTAGATGTACTGTAAGTATAAAATACACACTACATTTTGAAGTCCTTATATGATAAAAAAGAATGTAACATGTGATTATTAATTTTTAAATATTGGTCATATGGTGAGATGACAGTATTTTTATATATACAATTAAAGTATATTTTTAAAATTAAATTTTCCTGTTCTTTTTGTTATTTTTAAATACAGCTACTAAAATATTTAAAATTAAATTGGTGGTTTATTTTAAATTTCTACTGGATAGCACTGAGAGAAAGAAAGATGTCAAGAAAGAGATTACCTAACTAAAGAAATGAATCTATGTCTCCTAGGAGGTCCCTATTTCTCAAAAAGAACAATTTTAAAAACTGTAAATAAAAAACCAAAGCAACAGCAACAAAAACTTCTAGCAATTCTATAGAAAGGCAATGTTTCATTCAGTACTAAAGCAACCAAAAATTCAATAATATTCCTAAATGAACATATTTGTATTAACCCTCTAACAGCTTTATATATACAAAAATTGACAGACATGGGATGGGTAAGATGACCTGGGTATAAAAGAACCTGTGGCCCTTTGATCTAGGGCTGAGGCCCCCTTGGGATCTGCAACTATAACTCTGGAGCTGGAGCAGGGTGGGAGTGATGGGCGCATTCAGAAAGAGAAAGCTGACTGTATCGGGTAGAGCCTTGGGTGTCAGGCATAGGAGTTGAGGCTTTATTTCTAAGGCAGTAGTGAATCTTAAATACTCCACACTCTTCCATCCTTTTTTTGCCTGTATACCTAGTGCAGTTTTTTGAGATGTCTTGGTGCTGAATTTTATTCTTCCTTCAGTCTGGATATTATTGTAGTTGCCCATGACCTCTGAAGGAGGAAATTGAATGGAATAACAAGGATGGGTTAGAACTTTTGTGGATGCCCTTGAACCTCTTTTAGAATTACTGTCTAGTATCTAGTCAAGCCTGCCAACTGAGATCCTTTTGCAGGCTTGGGCAACAGCCTTAAACTTGCTGTTATCTTACAGCCAGTGACCCTGCTGGCCTCTTGTCTTCTAAGTCTTTTTAAAATACCTTGAAATCCCTTTCTTAACTTCTATTAAATGCCTGAAATATGTTCTCAATGCCCATCCCTTTCCTGGAAGATTCAAAGCATCCAACTTACCTGTCAGATAAAAAATGACCATGACCCGTTGTCTGAAACCTGCTACTCTTGGGGCTGCTATCCGGGAAGCAGGTTTGTGTAGGGCAGTCCTCACAATGGCAAAAGACATGCCACTTCAGGGTGTCTCCAAAGGCTGGTGATAATCACAGTCAATAAGGTCTATACCGGAGGGGTTAAAAGGAGACGTTATAAACTTGGGTAACCTTGCTACTGTTTAGGACATAGAGCTTTTTATTTATTAAATCCCTCAAGCCTTTCTCAGGAGATTTTGTCCTGTAAGTCACGCTGACAGATTTATCCTGGGCTCCTGTCATCAATGGCTGTTTTCTCACTAAGCAGGTGGAAGAAAAAGCTGAGACGGTAACTGCCAGCTGGGAGGTCGTCCATGCATTGGTGCCATGAAGTGGACATAAATTATATGAATTCTGCATGGTTTTAGCTATCACTTCTGCCTTGCCCTAGATTTTTTCCTTTGTGACAGTATTTGCCATAGGCATTCGCATGCATAAACTACAAGGATTTCCCCTCACACATGTGGTATTGAGGGAGGAGGCCTTGGCTATACCCACTAAAAAAGACCAGACAAAATTCTATCACATGACACATCTAGACAGCATTTCCAGGAACACCTTTAAATTGGTAGATGTACCATCTTCACCGCCATGGCCAAGGAAAAGCTATCGTTTGATCTTTGTTCAACCCTGGTAGCAGAGGTTCTTGGGGAGTGAAGAGACAAATAAAATAAGGGAAGAAATGGAAAAATCATAGCATTTTATCCCTAGAGAGATCTGTAAGGATTAGGGTTCAGTGTTTTTCAGTGTTTCTTTTGCCATGGAATCCTTTGTTCAAACAAAATTACTATTACTAACACTTGTTTAGTTCATACTATAAACCAGGAACTGAGCTAAATGTTTTACACATGAGTTTTCACAAAAACCTTAAGTAAATAGAATTATTGTCTTCACTTTCTAGACATGGGAATTAGGCACAGAGCTTACAAAGCTTACTTAAGAAGAGATAGAGCTGGATAAAGCCCCAGCAACTTGTATAGGAGCTGGTGTTACTTGAACCTGGCATGATGGAGATACCTTCCAAAGATGTGCTTTTCACGTCCATGCTCTACGGGAGATCAACTAATGAACAGAAAATCTGTTTGGAGCTGGGGTGGTATGTGGCTCAGACCTGATTCAGTCACCTCTACCTCTTCACCCCAGGGCCCTAGTGAAGAGAAATTAAGTGACTTCTGATCTAAGAGTATCCCTTCATCTTGTGTGTTGATAAATTGAGAAGCTGTGTTTGGAAGGTGCTGGGACTCGCCCAGGGTCACACAGCCTTAGTAGCAGGGCCCAGTCATCCAGATTCTCAGGCCACTGCCAGCAAACCAAACCCCAAACAGCAACACCAAGAAACCTGATTGCACCTGAAATTCTGTTGTACCAATTTCTCAGAACTAAAGTGGTCAGGTAAGCCAAGCCCAAAGAATAACTAGAATGTTTTACAGAAGATTATGATAGAACTAGGAAATGATACCAATCCTTCCAAGACCCTGCCAACAGCTGATGTAGCAGGTGTTTATGCCAGAGGCTACATCTCCTAAAATGATGCTCACTAAATGCTCGAGACTCTATTGTTAGAATTTCTCATACAGTACCAGTTGTTACCAGGCCTGTGCTCTTCAGAGTCTCACCCACAGTGTTCTCTCTGCCTTGCTGATACTTTGAAGTCTGGTTCAGTTGCTTTGGTGTGCAAAGAGTCCTTCTAGAAGAGCTACTTATTAATTGGACATTCACCTTTCTACTTCTTTCTCTTACTCAACTTTCTCCTCAGACAAAAGGACTTAATTGATTTTTTTATTCAAAAAATCTGTCCTTAGGTTTAAAAGTATTTACTTCATCAGTTGCCCACTATGAATGTCAAAAGAATTAATGCCCAAACAATTTTTCTCAGGTCTAGGGAGAGAGATGAAAAGCCCATCAGAATATGGAGGGTGGAGGCAAGAACTGGAAAGATACTTGGGAAGAAGGTGGATTCTCTTTTGAATCCCCATGCTCTGTTCCCCAATATGGATGCTATTTTACCAAAGGCTGGATCTGAAGATACAGAAGTAAGGACTAATGTTGTTTTATGTCTTTGAAAGAAAAAAATTGTTTTTTAAAGTTCAAAAGTTCTTTTTTATAACTGATGTGGGCTTCATGGCTTGTGACCTGTGTAGTTGTACAGGGCACCAAGCCCCAAAGGGCTTCTCACTTGGTATAACTTTCTGCCTTCGCCATCTTAAAATTCTTTAATAATTTTTGAACATGGAGTCTTACATTTTCATTTTACATTGGGTCCTGAAAATCTTGTAGCTTGTCCAGCCTGCAACCCAGTTTGGGATATGTGTGTTGGTGGTGAGAGTGAGTTGGACAAGTTATGTTTGCAAAGGAGTTGTGACTGTTTCTGGTTGCCAGCCTTGTGATAAAAACCTGTCCCAGCATAAAAAGATATGTTTAACTCAGAGATTTAAAAAATCTGAGAACATGTGAATATTCTGAATTTTGTATCTCACCTTTATAAGTTAAAAGACTAGTTACTTCTCAGTGCCCTGTGCTATTTTTGGCTTATAGATCCCGAGACTCCAGTGTATGACCTTTTCTGTCCAGTGTTTGCCTCGCTTGCAGTGAGGTTACCACGGGTCAGGGCCTGGCTGCTTCATCTGTCATTTTTCCCTTGGGTACAGAAGGACACTGTAATGATGTGAGTCAGGAGTTTCAATATTGTTTATCCTCCTTCTAGTTGATAACATTCAAAATAAATCATCAAATTATTCCAAGAAATTTCAGGTCATTGCATTCAAAAGACCCAGTGTTATTTTTCAAGGCAAATGTTGAAAGATGGCAACATTACAAAAATTAGTTTATTTGTATAATCTTTAGTAAAGTCATAAGAAAACATATATTGAGTTTTCAAAAGAAGATATTAGAAAGTAGATATTCCAAAATATAATTATTATTATTAGCAAGATTATCAATGTCAGGTTTAAGATAGCATAATGAAGAAAAAAGTAAAATAAAATAAGTAAAAACATAAGTAGCTAAATTTAGAAAAAAGGATAATGTAGTCCCTAATGTGATTTGTCAAGAAATGCCAAACATCAGAAATTTACTTTGGCTGTAATTTAAAGTGAGTTAGGGGCCAACTAGGCCCTGCCATCTGGTCCTGGGGTCATTTTGACTTGTCATCTGCTCCCTCAGCCTTCTTAGGGAAGATCAGAATACTGACCTTCATTGTGGAAGATTGCACAATGTGCTCAAGGGTCCTGTGGTTTCCTCAGTGCAGTCATCAAAAGCTCAAGTATCTACAAGAGCCAAGCAGGTTACCAAAATGGGTGGTGTACCCTGGGTAGGGACTGGGCTGGCCTGCAGGGCCATGTCCAGTCTCAAGTGGGCAGCATACATAGCAACTGACAACCGATGACGAGAGAAAATATTGTTGTCAGAAGTTCTGATTTTTCAAAAGGCATAAGTCATCTTCATTGGGAGATTTGAACGACTGGCAAGTGACTCAAAATTTGAAAATTCATCTGTCCAAACAGCTAACAAACATCTATGGTCGGCTGTCACCATGGATTGTCCATACCCTGCATAAGTACTCTTCTATGGGCTGGTATGTGGAAAGGGCAGAGGGAGATGAGACATCTCAGGATGTTATTTTTAGGATTCAAATTGTTTTCATAAGCTAGAGGAAATAAATTTCTTTTCTAGTCAATTATAGGGCAATCCTTTTTCTTGTTCTAATTTAGTTGACACTAGTCTCATTTGGCTCCTTCTTCATGGACTCCATCCTCCTAACTACAGAAGAAGAGTAAAAACCTCTTGAACTTTACTTTAGATCAAATATTAGAAAATACAGTAGTAGCTACAGATATTCCTGACTGAGAAATGTTCAATGAACAAAACCACTGAGAAAAAATGGAAACATATAACTTTTTGGCTGTTAACTGACATAATCAATACGAAAATATACATATCATTCGGGTATATTTCATTGAATAGGCATATCCTGATGGGAACAATGACCTAAGTGACCACACTTTTTCTTATTTTCAACCTAAATTTTTGTGAAGTCAAATTTATTGACTTTTATTTTTTAGGATTTATAGACTATTTTTCCTACCAGTGAGCTACTTAAACTAAACTAAGAATTATTGATCAAGCTAGTAAATAAAACATCTTTTAAAACCATTTTTACTTTTCTGTATATGAAATTATGATCATTCCGATCATTCTTGTGCAAAATTTATAGTTTAAGCTATTAAATTTTATGGTGTCAAATAACTAGAATATTAGAGTAACCTGTGTCTTCCACTAGCAGATTTCATAGATTATTCTTTTTCATTTTTATTCCCAAAAGGGAATCTAAATTTTCATGCCATTTTCCCCCACCAGCTTTGTTTCTAGTCTCCTAGGACTTTGTTCAAAGCCAAGTATAAATCTGCTAATGATTTGCTTCTTTCTCTCTAGTTACACCCTTTCAAACCTCCATTCTGAATCATGACAGGCCTTCTTCCCACCATACTTCTCTAGTTTCTTCTGTCTGTTTCCTTCTTAACTCTACACCTCGAATCTTTTATTTATTTCTTAGAGTTAAGTTTATTCCTTCTTCTTTCAACTCCATCTTATTAGATGATTTCACTCATTCTTAGATTTTTTTCATGTTTCCAACTCATTTTTCTTCCTCATTTATTTTTTATTTTTTAAATTTTATTTTAAAGATGGATAGAATTCAGGATTAGGTATACAAATGGTCATTGTACGGATAAGTTTGAGCCTCACTTTGGTCCCCACTTTACCTGCTTTGAGATCAGGTACCCTTATTGATGAAGTGTGCTCCCCATTCCTTCCCCTGGCAGCTTCCCACTACTGCCAATCCCTTTCTAATTCTTTTTTTGGTTTTTTTTGAGTTGGAGTCTCACTCTGTTGCCCAGGCTGGAGTGCATGCTCATGGTCACCACAGCCTCGACCTGCTGGATTCAAGTGATCCTTCCACCTCAGCCTTCCAAGTGCCCGGAACGACCTGGTTTATTTTTTGATTTATTGTAGACATGAGGTCTCACCAAGTTGCCCAGGCTGATCTTGAACCCCTGAGCTCAGGCAATCCACTCACCTTGGCCTCCCAAAGTGCTGGGATTACAGGCTTGAGCAACCGTGCTTAGCAACCAATCCCTTTCTTATAGTATTATGATAATTGTTCAGGGTCTGCTTCTGAGTGAGAACATGTGGTACTCAGTTCTTTGTTTCTGTGATAGATCACTGAGTATTACAGACTCGAAACTCATCCAGGTTTTGTTCTTTATGACTGTGTAATATTCCATCTTGTGTATGTACCACATTTTAAAAATCCAGTCCACTTTTGATGGGCAGCACGGTTGGTTCCATGTTTTTGCTATTGTGAATAATGTTGTAATAAACATGCGTGTGTAGATATCATTTAGACCAATGTTCTTGCTCTTTGCTAGCCCCTGTCATCTCCCTTGGGAAATTAACCTACAATTTCTCTCTCATCCTTTTCTTTATTTTTATTCTGGCTGTCTTCCTCTCTCAGCTGGTTTTTTGGTTGTTGCTGTTTTGGTTTTTGTTTTTAAATAGTGATGGGGTCTTGCTATGTAGGCCCGGCTGATCTCAAACTCCTGAGCTCCAGCCATCCTCCTGCCTCCATCTGCCAGAGTGCTGGGATTCCAGGTGTGAGCCACCGTTTCCAGACTCAGCTGTTTTCAAAAGTGTTTAAGGCAGCTTGCAAGGTGTTTATAAGAGAGTGAAATTAAAGAAATAAATTAAAAAGTAATACTTAAGAAGAGAATCAAAACAGAAAATGTGATATGAATGAGTAAGGCAAGTAGACAAACTCAAGCCACGGGTTTGATTGCCCAGAGACTCCCTTCTTTTTCCTTTGGCTTGTCTTGGTGATTTTTCCTCCCTGGAAGTATGTCAGAGGAGGCTTCCAGAGCTTGAGGATCAAAAGGCACGGTGATCAGTCACCGGTTTTTTTGGTGCCATAGCTAAAGGCCAGGACAAGAACAACTGGCCTTTGAGATGTGCAAATACCAGCCATTTTATTCCTAACTCCCAACCCTTACTGACAACTGCTTGTCAAAGGAAAATGCCAGTCGTGAAGAATGAGCTGAGTGTCACCCCTCATCTACATTTAGGTCTCATCACATGGTGACCCAAGAGTGGATCATGCATCATCTGCAATTGATATCATGTCACCTCTCTGGGACTGGGCCTGCCTCTCCTGTTCTAGTTTTGCAAAAACCCTGTGGGAGGATTCCTGAGATCCTTTCTACCATATTCCTTCAGTCTCTGGGCTAGATGCCATTTCTAGCCTCTAGCTTCCTTAATTTTCTGAGGCTTGAGAATATTGCAATTTCTTGATGACTGGTTGTACTATTGATCTTGATTTCCTTAAACATTTCTCTTTCTCCTTCTGGAAATTTATGCCTGTTTCTGGCATCTACACCCCCAGTCCCCCATCCTCTATGAACACTCAGGCAGAGAATTCATTTAATTTTTTTCCCCCCTCTTCTTGGTTATAAATTTCTCTAACCTCTTGTTTTTTATCTTATTTATTTCACCCTCTTATGTAATTTATCTTGTGTTCATTCTTCATTTTTACCTGTCTTACAATTTTTTTACACTCTCTTGATTTTTTCCTCTGTCATAGTAGGGATCCTCCTTGACCTGGTGTACCTGGCAGAGCTGCCCCTCCTTGCCTCTGACTGATCTTTTTGCCACCAACTTCCTCTGCCCTTATCTTCTCCCTCTCCTATGCCTTTGGTATTTATTACCAGACATTTCCTATTTGCTGGTAATCACTTACCTTCTCCACTTCTTTACCATAATTTTTAGTCACCCAGTACTCTTCTGACCTGAGATGATTTGCTGCTGCTACTACACCAGACCCAGAAATCAGGCCCACCCATCTCTTTCTCCTTGTAGAATACAGCCAAGTTAATCCTATGCATCATGTTAGAAATCACTCTCCAACCATATGGGGATAACTTATGGCTGCAAATAAAAATCTCCCAATGCTTGGCTCCTCACAAGTTTTTACTTCCCCAGCATAGGCTGAGTGAGCCCCAAAATGTTAGAGGAAGTAGTGCATATTTTAATGAAAATCCACTTTCTACTTCTATAATGTTTCCTTAACTTTTCAGTAACCTTACAGAGTGGCACAAGTTTTCTACCCCTATTTACACTCCTGCTTTTCTTTTTAAAGAAAGGCAATTTTGAGTTCTCACTTTAGTTTATTTTCCTCAATTTGTGGATAGTGGGATTTTCCTTTATAAATAAATGCTTTAACATCTTTCTTATTTTCACTTATAAATAAAAGCTCAGATTAATATTTTTAAAAGCCCATTTTATTGAAGTTGATTGCGTTTCTGGGATTTTGAGCGAGTGTGTGTAGTGTTTTCTACGCTGTTTACAAAGGCAGTTTCTGGCATTTCCTCAAACATAGCCAGGGTATAAGCAGTTGTGAGTGCCATCTGGGGTAATATAGATAACCTGATATTCTTCCAGAAATGTTATAGACCAGCTTTGGAGTAAGAAATAGACACTAAATAAACTTTGGTGGGATGTGGGTTACTCAGATAACCTCTGTGATTCATCCACCCATTCATTCATTCATTCATTCACCATTCTAAAGTCTTCCTGAGGACAGGGACAGGACTGGCCATACAGTAACTATGACCTAGTCCATGCTCCCATAGTTTGGTAGAACTAATTTTCCTAGGACATGGTCCACACCCATTTATTAAGTCTTGACTACTTTGTTACTGTTGACTTTTTAAGAGATTTCCTGAATTATGATTTCCGGTGTAGTAGTTAAAACATCTATTACTTTAACTGGAAGGAAGTCAGCAGGCATGGGTTCCACTCCTAGGTCACCCTAGGGTATATGACTTAACCCTTAACGTCTCTTTCAGTGATGCCCTGAGAGTGAAATTACATAGCCTCAGAAAGCAATAATAATAATAATGATATGAGCAAGGAACAGGTTAATACTGGTTATTTCATAGATTTACATTTATGTTAAACATTTTAAAACTTCACCTGATAGATTTCCAATCACCAGTTGCTTGAAAACTGGAGTTCGTAACATATGATCCTTAGAATGATAGCTCTTACTTGTGCTAAAGTCTTACAGAGTGTTCTAGAAGCCAAGGACTTTCTAATTTTTTTTGATGGTCATCACTTCCATTTTTTTCTGTGTCTCAGTTACAAACCTTCAGAATGATTACCATTATAATACAGTGCTGAATCATCTATTACCCTTTAAAGGATACAATGAATATACACAGTGCTATGATATTACTTTCAACATTTGGTTCATTTTTGAAAAGGTGTCTTATGTGTAGCACACTGTCAGGGGTTTGGGAAAATTTTCCCTTTCCTCCCCCCCCCAATGCATAAACAACTTTTCCATGCTTGTTATAATTCTTTATTATTATTATTTGCAGGAAAATATTTTATTTCACAATTATAGGCTTGGTCTGAAAGTATCCCTAGGAGAAGTGATATAGGTTTGAATTTAGAGCAAGGTTGAATTGACTGATACTGAATTCTTGTCTAGGCGAATTTTGAATGTGGCTGTGTGGTAGAGAAACACCCCGGTTTCCTGGGAGGTGATTGAGACACCCAGAGAAAAGGTAATGGATAAACACAGAAAGGGCAGCTTCAGGAGCCCAGAGGGCTAAACACAGATTCTCTCACTATTACAATTTTATCTCTGCCCTTGCCACGATGTTGTTTTGAGCACCAAGGACTCCCTGGTGTGAAATACCCTTCTCTGTGGTCCAAAACCAGAAGAAAGGAGCCAGTCCTGAGGCCAGAATTAGGAAGGAAGAGTGTCAGGGGCTACCTTTTTCTTCAGAGATCGTGGCACCAAGGCACCATGGCACTGACTATTGGATTCCAGCGTTAAGAGGTTGAGAAGAGGTAAAAGAAATAAAGACATGTGATTAACATAGACTTGTAGGGGTGGGTACTGATAAATAAAATGATTCATTGCAAAGTTTAGTGTAAGAGAGAATAAGATATTACATGGGAAAGAGGTTGCAAATGCATCTTCGTATACTGATGTTCTGGTTATGATTTATAATTTGCTAATATCAGGATAGGGAAGCGAAAGAAACCGAAACCAGATGAAACTGAAATAAACATGTATAGTGGGGAAAGCTCTGACCATTGGGGAACTGGGCTATTGTCCTGTTTCCACCACAAGGAGTCGTGTAGTTTTGGGAGAAAGTCACTTAACTTTCCTGAGCCTCCACCTTCTCGTGTGAAAAGAATTACAACAGAGCCTAATCTGCTCATTGTAGGAAGCTGATTTGAGATAATATATGTAAAAGCACTTTGTAAACTGGAAAGTACTATCCAAATATAGGTGTTTGTTATTCTTTCTTAATCTTGCCATTCCACTGCCCTCTTCTCTAAAAGAACAGACAAGTATTGGCACAGGATAATTGTCACAGTTTGGAAGGAGTAAGTTGTTGCCTTTGCACCCTTCACTGCTAACATCTGTCACCCCAAGCTCTGACAGCTGCTTCAAAGTTTCCACTATGAAAGTCACAAAACAAGATTGGGTCAGCCCCAATTCCTACTCTACCGTGCCTTAAGCCTTATTAAAAAATTAACATCTCTTTTCTTTCCATATGCTTGGAAAGAGGCCATGGAAGAAAGCTCTTTCCCATCTTTTTATCATATTTTTCATCTGGTTTGGGTTTCTTCCCCTCCCCAAACCTGATATTAGCAAATTATAAAACATAACCAGAACATCAACATAGCAAGCCGCATTTGCAACCCCTTCTCCATGAAATCCTTTCTTCCCTCTTACGCTAAACTTTGCAATGAACTGTTTCATTTCTCAGTACCCCATCCAAGAAAATTTCTCATTCAGTAATATTAAAAATATATTTTTAAACCTTGACTTAAAATTACAGTAAGTGCCAAGATGCTCTAGTTGCATTTTGTTGAAATAATATCACGTTTCCTGTGATGCTTTACATAGCTGTCATCTCTGTGATATAATACGTCCATGATTTATTGACCTACTAAAAGTGCTGTCATTGACTTGTCATAATAAACTTTTCTTAAAACATTAAAGCCTAGAACGTTGAGCAATAGCCTCAACCAGTGCAGAGGCTCTATCTGGTTGTGAATTTGGTTTTGGGAGTCCAAAGTTTGCCCTTTATATTTTGAAAATGAAAACTCAGCCTTGGCTCCCTTCTGCTTCTTACTCCCCCTCTCCCTGGGCTCCTTGTCACCAAACAGGCTGGCAGGGAGCAGGGGACAGCATGTGAGAAACTCTGAATACAAGACCTGACCTCAAGCTTCAGCCTGAGGGTGAGTGGAGTGTCTGGAAAGACTTTCTGGTCTCACTCGAGAGGAATGGGTCTAACCAAATTTGCTTTTGTTAACAAGTATTGTATCCACTGGGGAAGGAGTGGAGGTCTCATTTTTTTGAGAAATGAAAAAATATATATATTTAACCCGGAAATCTAAGTCTATTTTTCTTAGATATGAGATATGCATGTTGGCTGGTCCTCTTGACTGTAGTACTGAAGGAGGCTGATCCTGGTTGAGCTGACCACTGTTATCCATTAAAATGTTCATACCCTGGCTATCATCTCCCCAGGTTCAGCTTGCTGTTCTGATAAGCTTGTGGGATCCACCCCATGTGAGACACATGTACATTTAAATTAGAGATTTGGGGGGAGCCTTGTTAACCAATTTACTTGTCATGAAATTAAACGAATAGAGAAAAGGTACAGGTCCTAGATTCATAAAATCTAGGAGTGGGATAAAGTTGGAGGATAAGACAACAAGAGAGAGACTGGAAGGGGGAAGGAAAAACTAAAGAGAAGTGAGAAAGTCAGCTGATAAACCATAATCTTATATAAAGAAATGCAACAAAGCATACACACACACACACACACACACACACACACAAACACACACACACACATATATATACACACACACATATATGTATATGTACAACCATACATGACCAAAATTATAACAGATTAGCTATCTCCAAATTGCCTTTAAGACTCTAACTTGAATGTAGTCTTTTAGCCAGATTAAATATATGAACTATTAAAATTTTTTTTGTTTTCTTTTGTACAAAAAATGCACTTGTATAAAAGGATTTGGTGAGAGAGGTTGTTAAAAATTGGAAAAAATTTAAACTTTTTATAGTATGATTTTTAATTGAGGGAAAACAAATTTTGAAAATAAGTAAGATACATATCTATGGCAATGTGTAATACATATCTTCATAGTTGCATTATACTTTAAAGTCATTATGTCACATTAGAAACATGAATATATAAATACATTTAAATATGTGAAGAGTTTGGAATGTTCACAAAGTGATCATGCTTGCTTTATCTTGAGAGGTAAAGGCCTGAACAAGGTTCCAATAAAAAATGAGTATGCCTATAAGAAAGTATGCTCAACCCAAACTTACTTACTAACAGGTAAAAGGTCAAGGTTAAAAGTAGGAGATACAGAATGTATGTAAAGAAAATGCTTATGCTTTAATTTCAGAAAACCAAAAATGCACTTGAGATAGACTTCTGATTTGTTTTTGTAATACTTTTACACTTCTAGAATAAATGTGAAGGGTACAAAAGTTAATTTTCCTTATTCAGTTAGGTCTTTCACGACTACTGCTTAGTGTCGTCAGTGCCACTGGAACAAAATTGTTGAGGGTAGGTTCAATTATTTTCATTGAGATTAGAATGCTAAAAAAAAAAATGGTTACTAAGCCTATGTGTCATGGAATTGCTCAGAGAATGAGATAAGAAATCATGGGGCAGGGGGAGCAGGACTTCAAATAGCTCTGTTAAATATAGAATATAACATGTTCAGTTGCTATTACTGGAAGTATGCTAGACATGGCCACCTTATGGCTAATCTAAATCTTAAGCCCCTTGAGAATAGGTATGAGTCAATCAGGGAGTCAATACGATGAGTGAATTCAGGTGATATACAAGGCACTGGGAGGATACTTTTATTTTTTACTTCCTGTGCAATAATTAACTATTGGACCCATATTGTCCTCTTGGTCCTCTATTAAATACAACCAACACAGTAGTAAAAAAGTCCTAAATGTCTTCTTGAAAGGATTGATAAAGTATGGAAAGCATTTTTTTTTTTAAAGTTCAAACTGCTTATAAGCTGGACTGAAATGAAAAGGAACAAATTTTGAAACAGCAAATACAAGATGGCATATAATAAAAAAAATGTATGTGTTTGGACACACGGAACTTCTGAAGATTGGAAATCCACAAGTTATGGAAAACTCTGAAAGGAGACAGAGTTTTTTTGGCTTTGAGGGATGACGAAGATTGGGAAGTAAAGAGGTGAGGAATTATTGACAACAAGAACCACAGCGGGCAGGAATTAGAATGAAGTGGTCTGTGTCCTCTTTATCCTTCGCAAGTCTAGTTCAGTGCCAGCCTCCCCTGCTCCTCCTTGAGCTCCCGTACACTTCTTATTATTGGCAGAATGAGGGAGAGACTGGCCTACAGCACATGTTAGCATTGGCAATATTCATGCAGGGTGACACACTGGGGGATGCCTTTACTCATACTTGAAACCAATGCCTTGTTGACAGAACTTGCGTAGGGCTGGAATGCAGGACGTCCTATGGGTTTCATGTTGCTCTCTCCTGGAAAAGTTGCTAAGAATTCAGTATCAGACTTATGACTCACATGAAGCCTGGCACAGGACACAAAAAATCTGGTCTGGCTCATCTAGGAAGCCAATTGATTGAGTCTCAGAAAAACCAAATCTCAAATGCAAATCCCGATATGCTTCTGAAGTTATTCATCTCAGGACTAAATTTAAAGGTTTAAGTGGGTTTTTTTTTTCTCTTGGAGGAAGAGTTAGGCAGAGAGGAGAAAAGATGTCAATTCTTCATTTTTTCCAAGGACCTTCACATGGCAAAAGCATTTGTAGGTTCAAATAGAAACAGAGGGAAACAGGATTTAGTTTAGAGAAAGTCAGTCAAACCTTTTGTTTGCTGTTATGGAAACCAAACAACTGCCGATTGAATGATACAAATATTATATTTTTATTTTTCAATCAGTTCTTAACTTGTAGAGACACAGCCTAAGTTTACACAGTCTTAGATTAATTCCATAGCCTGCATAATCTGTAGGGAAAAAAACTGCATTGGAGAAAGTCCTAAAACTGTAAAAGAAAATGCTTGGAATCTACACAAACAACCACAGAAAAATAAGCTTTCCATTAGGAAAATATGTGAAGGGTAAAACTATGAGTTCAACAAACTGCACAGTGGCTTCATGAAGGACAAGCATGTGTCTTCCAAGAAGGTCTGGTAAGTTTTTGCAATATAGCATGAGCTGTTGTGTTTGCTGTACACTTTGATATATAGAGAGAAGTAGCAAGGAGAAAATATTTACTAAAAATAGGTGAAGAAAATGAGTGAATAGATAGATAAATGAAGAAAAGGGCAGATATTTCTTATAGAAGAAATTCAAATAATACAAGAATATAACCCTTCCTAGGAGATATAGCTTAATCCTTTCCCTCTCTCTCAAGTGAGAATTGTGCAAAGTGACTTGCTTCCAAAAAATAGAAAGGAAAAATAGTAACTTTACAGTGGACCCACCTGGCTGTCACCACCTTAACCAAGTAATCAAGGTGACTCTCACCCCTAATAAACCATGTTGATGTCCTCAAACACCGATATGATGATGCAATGAGAAGTGTACTTCACCTCTATGATATTCTTTCCAAAAATCCATAGCCCTGGTGTAATAATAAGAAAACATCTGACAAACAGAGGAACATTCTATAGCCTACCTCTCTAGTATTCTTCAAAACTGTCAAGGTCATGGAAAATGAGGAAAGACTGAAAGGCTGTAGACCAAAAAAGACTAAGGAGACACAGGATGACTAAATGCAAAATGGTATACTAGACTGGATCCTGGAACAACAACAAAAAGCCCCACAAAAACACAAACACATCATTAGTTGGAAAATGGGTGAAATCCAAATGAAGTCTGGAGTTTAGTTAATAGTAATGTACCAATGTGAGTTTCTCAGTGTTGATAAATGTATCATGTTAATAAGATGTTTGCTTTAGTAGAAACTGGGTAAAGGGTATTTGGGAACAACAAATACAGATAATTCTTCATTATGTATCCAACTTTTCTTTAAATCTAAAATTATTCCAGATGATTATTGTTTTCCTTTTCCTAGCTCTTCTCCAATCTAGAATCTGTGAATTAGGATTTATATCTTTACCTATTGTTTTGTTTTTGTTTCATGAAAAAAGAAGCTAGCTGTTCTTTGCTAAGTAAAAGCAGACAATGGAAACTTCTTCCTTGCCTAAAATCTCTTTTGTTTTTTATTGTCCTGTCCCTCCCCCACTTTTGGGGGGCCATGAGTTCCTAGTATATTTATAAAATGCCTGAGTTATCTTTATTTATGAAGTCATGAGAAAGTAAATTTTTAAAAATCTGAAAAAAGTGATAATAGTTCTCAAAGATGAGATTCAAAAGAATATAAATAGCTAGATTCTCAATTAATGTATAATTAAAAGTGAAGCACCAGCTGTATTGTGAAATGCCACCAATCTTGAAGTTCCGTTACAGATTCTTACATTCTGAATATAATATCTTAGAATATTCAAGCAAAGAACAAAGGATCAAAATAGACTTCCTTCTTATTCAAGGGTTTTCTTCCATTTTATTGCAGGGCCCTGGGGTAGCCTCTTAGCTTAAGCCCAGTGTTCACCAATCACTTGCTAATAACTGGAGCTGAAAGAGGGCTCTGCCCTAATGCCATTATGTTCAAGAGCCATGATTGATTGTGTTATAGTATGTTTTTGAAACCTAATTACTGTCTGAGTGAGTATCTGAACTCATTAATCTTTAGTCCTGTAAATAAGTAAAATTGACTAAATAACTGAATTTCTCTAATGATGGTTTAGGTTATCTTTGGACCTACAGCCTTGCCCTACCCTCTTCAGGGCAGCAAATTATTTTGCTTAATGGTAATTGCTCCCCAGTTTTGAAATCAATTTGTAAAAATCGGCTTATAAAACAATTTTCCATGTTGCCCTGTGATTGCTTGGTCCCTATTCCATCTTTGTGGTATAATGAGCACATCCTGTGATATGCTCACAAACTGCTGTGTTTACTGATGACCCTCCTTTGTGGAGAGGGTCACATCATTTAATGAGATAAAAGGCTTAAGAGGCAGTTGGCTTTGTTTTCACCTTATGGGATCCTACCTTAGTTCCTGCCAAAATAGAAAATAATTTTATTTAGCAAGGCCTATTCCATATACTTCAAATAAGACAATAATTAGTAGTGATTATCTCCTTCTCCCTTCCCTACTAACCAACTCCAGCATAACAAGGTGTAGAACTTCATAATATATCTTCCTTCTCTGCTTTTAAAAAATGTTTTTCTTATTATCATTTTATTTTCCATTAGAACTCCTCAAGCTACCCAGATAGTAGCTTGGTGAGGAAAAGCATTCGGCAACGTTTATGTATACTATGGAACTTCTACTTCCAACCAAGATGGAGTAAAATGGACCAGACATGCTCTTTCCCCCAAAACAATTAAAACTTTTACAAACAACAAAAATAAGTCAACTTTCAAGACATTGGACATCAGGTTTCTAGGGACAGTGGTCTCTGAGAGACAAGAGCAAATAAATTGAACCTGGTGACTGCTATAGCTTACAACCTTAAGAAAATTTCCAGGCTGTGGCACAGAAAGAAAAGACTTCATGTACGGGGAGATGAAGCTGAGCATCTGATAAGATCAAGACAGCTAGATGTCACAGGACAGAGTGACAGAGAGGAATATGCTGAACAGAGAGAATTCTAGAAATCTGCAGAAGGTTTTCTTTGAACATTCAACTGAATACTGAGTAGCACATGTATGTGAAAAAAACTACCCATGAAGAAGAAAGAACCTCCTGAAAGGACTAGAGGGAAAAGTACCTGGCACTCACACAAGGCAAGGAATAATGCTTGTTCTCACCAACTGGAATGGAGAACCTCACAATTCATGGGTGTTGGATAGAGTCCTAAGAAGAGTGTTGCCCTAGTAGTGGGGAATAAATATACCTAGACCTAAGACTACCTAATAAAGCTTAAACACAAGCCAGCAATTAATCAAATTTTTCAAGTAGCTTAACTACATCTCAGAACAAAGTTTAAGAACATTTGTAAGAATTTTAAAATATCCAGCACCCAACAAAGTAAAATTCACAATTCCTGACATCCATTAAAAAATGACAAGGCACGCAAAAAACAAAACAAAACAAAACAAAAACCCAGGAACATGATCTACATGAGGTAAAAGCAATTAATCAAAATCAACCCAGAACTAATAATGCTATTAAAACTAGAAGACAAGAGCATCAAAAACAATTATTATAATTGTATTCTGTATGTTCAAGAAGCTAGATAAAAGATTGAACATGTTAGTAGAGATACGAAAGATATAAAAAAACAAATCAAATCAAACTTTTATTTTTTATTTTAAAGATGTGGGGTACAATTCAGGGTTAGGTATACAAATGTTCATATGCAGGGGCCCTTGTTGATGAGGTGTGTTCCCCCTCCCCGGCACTTTCCCACAAATCAAACTTTTACAAGATGAGAATTACAATGTCTGAAATGAAAAGCACACTTGATGGGATTAACAGCATGCTAGAGATTGCAGAAGTAAATATTAGTGAACTTCAATATACAACAATAGAAATTATTCAAAAGGAAGTACACAAAGAAAAAAATTCAACCCTCCAAAATGAAAAAAATTATTAGTGAACTGTAAAACAATTTCAAATAGTCTCAAATATATGTTATTGAAGTCCTCAAAAGTATGTGGAATGTTAAAAAATTTGAAGAAATAATTACCAAAATGTTTTCTTTTCTTTTTTAAAATATATATTTTTTATTTTAAAGTTGAGGGGTACAGTTAAGGGTTAGGTATATAAATATTCACTGTGCAGATACCCCTGTTGATGTGTATCCCCCTTTCCCCAAATAGATATTGACTACCGTTAATCCCACCTCCCTTCCCCTCCTGCCAAAATGTTTTCAAATTTAATAAAAATTATAAATCCATTAATCCAATAAGTTCAATGAGCTCCAATCACAAAAGTATAAAGAAGATACTAAACACAATATTTTCAAATTACCTAGGACCTAAGACCAATGATACAGAAAATTTTAAAAGCAGTCACAGAAAAAGTTGTGTTACATATAGAGTGACAAAGATAAAGATGCTGGAAGATTTCTCATTAGAAACAAAGCAAGCAAGAAGACAGTGGAGCAATGTCTTTAGAGTTCTAGAATAATAAAACATAGACTTTATATCTCAGGAAAATATCTTTCAAAATGAAGGCAAAATAAACACTTTTCAGACATAAAAAATCGGAAAGAATTTATTATTAGTGAACCACAATACAAGAAGTGCTAAAGAACATTCTTCAGGCAAAAAGAATATAATATCAGTAGAGGTATGGATCTACACAACACATTGAGGAACACCGAAAACATTAATTACATGAGTAATTATATAAAGTTTTTTCTTATTAGCTAAATCTTTTTAAAAAGGAAATGAACTGTTTAAAAACAATAATAACAATGCAGTGTGGGGTTGATAACATATGTAATAGTAAAATGTACGAGCACATAGCACAAATGATAGGAGGAAATAAATGGAAGTATATATGACTCCACTTATAAATTAGCATTTACTATTTATAAAAGGTTGCCATTACTGTTTGTTGAGCATCTACTATGCATTAGACACAGTTCTAATGGTTACAGAGATGATGATAGACACAACAGATATGATGCTTACCTCATGGATCGTACATTTTCACTGACTTGACAGATACAGATAACTAAACAAATAAAAAAGATAACTATGGATTGTGAGTGCCATGAAAACAAACAAGGTGCTGTAGTAGAGAATAAAAAGGTGGATAGGAATACTTTAGATAGGGTGATGAGAAAGTTATCTGTCACAGGGGGACATTTGAGTTGAAACCTGAGAGATGAGAAGATGCCAGCCAATATGGGAATCAAGGAGGAGGATTCCAGGTAGGATAACTGTCCAGGCAAAAGTCCTGGAGGTGGGTGAGAATTCAGCCATTTCTAGAAGCTGTCCAAGAACCAGTGTGGCAGGAGTACAGTGAGAGAGGGGAATATGGGTGTGACATGATGCTGCAGAGAGGGGCAGAGGTCAGATCACTCAGAACTTGATGCCATGGTTAGGGGTCTGGGCTTCATTCCAAGCCCAGTGGAAAAACAATGAAGAACTTTTAGCAAGGAAGTAAGATGACCTGGTTTACTTTAAGCAAATAATGATAATAATAATAATAATAATAACTGTACTGTAGTATGAGGAATGGAGGAGAAAGAGTAGTAATGGAAACAAGGAGGCTAGTTAGGAGATGTCTATGTGGTGGAGGCGAAAGATGATGGCGATACGAATTAACACAATGGAAGCAACAAGAGAAGTAACTAGATTAAATATACATAGTTTGAAAGTAGAACTGATAGGGTTGATGACAGATTTGATGTGAAGACCAGGGATGGGAGGACTCTAGTAAGGAGTGGAGATGGGCTTTGTCCCAGTTCTGAGTCTAAAATTTCTTTGAATTCAGTGCTGCTATTAATAGGTTGTTCATTATGGATGGCATATCTCATCAGTGATGAGAATATCAAAAGGCATAAAACCATGGTTTTTTCCATTTAGGACAATAGTAGCTGACAATAAAGTACACATTCACAAGGAATTAAATGATACCAACCAGCATTATAGGACTTCAGAGGAATGGGAGAAGGATGTACCAAGGACTGTAGACTCAGAGGTGTATGCTCTGACAGGAAAGGAGAGAGAGTGTGTGTGGAGGGTGAATGCTGTGAGCCTAGACCTGGAGGTAGGGATTTGCACAGAGTCTTCAGAGAATAATAAGTAAATCAGGATGATTTATTAGTAAATAAACCATGAAGAGAGCTGGATTGGACTAGGTAGCTGTGGGTGAGCTGAATAGCTATAATGATTGAATGTGCAAAACCTTTAAATGGAAACCTTCAGATAGCTACTTTGTCATCATTGTGGAGCTATTGATTAAGATTGGGGAATTGATATGCATTATATGTACATATGCATTATATGTACCATAGAGATCATTTTAAGTAGAAGTTAGAGATAGCAGGGCTTCATTGCCAAGCTCCTAGACACAGCCCAAAACAAATAGTGAAAACAGCGTCTGAAAATTTCTGATAGTTTGAAATTTCTCTTACTACTTGATATATATGAAAGCGATCTCCCTCCTCCTCCTTTCACCCTTTGTCTTCTTCTCCTTCATCTTATTTAGAATAAAAATATACTATGAGTTCTTCTGACTGTGGTGGTCATGCGTGATCTATGACAGCTAAAACTTTCTTAAGCATTATCAGAGCATACAAATGTTGTAGACAACAGTAGCCCTATGCATTGAGAATTTTCTGAAATAGTTAGAAGACTCCAAAGTTTAACCCAATTAAGTGACTCATAAAATGGGCCTATGGAGGCAGCCTCAACTTTGCCAGTCTTATGGAGTCAGGGAGAGAGTCCACAATGGAGTGACCCACTGGAATCCTACTGCTTTGGTTCTGTAACCAAAAGGAGGCCATCGCCAATCTTAGATCCCAACCTCCAGAGTGGAGGTCGGAAATTCACAATTTACGAGCTCAATAGCAAATTACTTCCAACTGAACCTTCCATGGTAAAATGCTCACCTCTTTCCATGTGTTTCCAGCTGTGCAGTAAGAAGAAATGAATCACTTCTGAAAAAAAATAACAACTGAATAAAGTCCTGTTTTTTTTTTCCCAGATCAAACTCCAAGCTGTGTTCAAAAAAGGGACAGTTGGCGTCAGTGAACTTCCTTTTTATCTCTGCTTGCAATCCGCTCCTGGTAGTCTGAGCTTGTCTAAGTTCTAAATACTTTTTTGCCTATAAATCACTGGGCTAGTGTGCTATTCATCACACTCTGGCTGTGCACATGTATACACACAAATACATACTTTATAAATCCTGTACAACATGTTCAATCCAATCAAGTGATTCCTACTCTGAAAACAATGCCAGATTATTTATTTGAAAACATAGTTTGAAAATTAACTGTGTGTGTTTTTTTGTTTTTAACTTTATGACTGGCTTGATGATAGCAGGTAGAGGTAACAAGATAGCATTTTAACTTTCAAAATTAAGTAAAGTTGTTAGCTCTATTTGAGGGGAATCGCCCAAAACAGGAATTATCTTGTTGGAAGGTTGGTCCCTTGTAGTACACTTGGAAATTCTTCCTCCAGAACAAATGGTCAGCCAAAGCTTTTATCTGAAAGTTTTGAGAAGATTGTGTCACAATTTGCAGAAGAAACATCCTGAGTTGTGGCAAACAGGTGACTGGTTCTCCTATCATGACAGTGCACCTGCCCACACTGCACTGAGTGTTCAGCAGTTTTTGACCAAACACAGCATGATTCCTGTGTCCCACCCTCCCTATTCACCTGATCTCACCCTAAGTGACTTCTTTTTGTTTCCCCGAATGAAACAAGTCCTCAAAGGGAAACATTTTGCTGATGTGGAAGAGGTGAAGCAAAAAACAACAGAAGCACTAAAAGGCATCACAATTGTTGAGTTCAAAAACTGTTTTAAGCAGTGGAAAAAGCATCTTGATAGATGTATTGCATCAAACAAAAAGTACTTTGAAGGTGACTGAGGTTTAAACATGTAAGAATAAGTACATAATTTTTTATTAATAAATTCCAGGGTTTTTGGGTCTCCTTTGTTTAACCCAAAACTAGAACACACGAGTTAAAAACATATCTCCACAAGTTTGTTTATTTTCTGCACAACTTCTCACTTTCCTATAAGGATTCATGATTTACATTTCTATCTCAACAGAGACAATAATAAAAATTTTTGGCATTTGTTCATATCACCTTCAGGCAACAGTTTCAAGGGAGGCTAGGGTACATCTAGCACATGATCTAATACAGAAGATTCTCCTGGGGAGAAGGTTTGTTCACTGGTCATTGTCAAGCCCTCTTCTAAAATCTGGGTGTATTTGAAGAATGAGAGCAAAGTCAGCGGACACTGGTGAGACCTAGTCTCCAAAACCAGTCCTCTGCTCGGAATGATGCACATGTGCTCCTGGGTCTTCAGAAGGCCTTGGGCTTTCTTTTTTTTTTTTTTTTTTTGAGTTGGAGTCTCACTCTGTCGCCCAGACTGGAGTGCAGTGGCCGCTCCCGGCCACTGCAGACTAGAACTGCTGGGCTCCGGCGATCCTTCTGCCTCAGCCTTCCAAGTAGCCGGAATTACAGGCATGCACTACCACGCCCGGCTGATTTTTTGATTTATTGTAGAGATGAGGTCTCGCTGCCCAGGTGGGTCTGGAACCTGCGGGCTCAGGCAGTCCACTTACCTCAGCCTCCCAAAGGCGTGGGAGCCACTGACCCGGCGGGCTTTCTCACTTCTGCACATTTGCTGACCAACTCCATGATTTAGGCTTTTCTGCTTCTCTCCATTTCCTCTCATTCTTTCCAGGCCCAGCGGAACCCCACCTCCTTTTGCAAGGTCACTTGATTATGCCAACCTGACCTGATGTTGACTTTCTCTTTTGAGCTCTTTCCTTTGGCTTTTGCTGCTTTGGATTGTTCACTATCTTCTCATATTCATCTGTCCAGTCTTCCAACTAAATGTAGATAGATGAGATCAAAGATGTTAAAGCAGATGATCATCTACTTCAAGCATCTCAATTTTATGACTTCTAATCCTGTGCTCTTTTGAGTGTGTCATGCTATCCCTTATTAATTTTCTCATGCCCATTAACTTTTGAGGGCAGTAATTTATTATCACGTCCTGTTCAGTCATCCCTCCACCACTATCATGAGGCCCTCGGTCATCACAGATTAGTTTTGCCTACTTTGAACAAGATATAAGTGAATTCATATAGCATATGCTCTTTTGTGTTGGGCAGTATTACTGTATAATATTCCATCATATGAATGTCACAATTTATTCATCCTACTAATGATGGATCTTTGAGTTGTTTCCAATTCTGGGCTATTATGCACAAAGCTGCTATAAACATCCTGCCAGTGGATATGTGCACTGATTTGGGTTGGATATATAGCTAGGAGTGGAATTGCTTAGACTTTACATATAGAGTAAAAAAAAGAAACTGTTTTCCACAGTGGTTGTACCAATTTTACATTCCTACTAAAATGCAAGAAAATTTTAATTTCTTCCCATCATTACAAATACTTGGTGCTATCACTTCTTTTAATTCTAGTCATTCTGGTAGGAGTGTAGTGGGTGGGGATCTCATTGTGTGTGTTTTGTTTTTTAAGGGAGGTGAGTGTTGTTTTTTTTATACTATTTGTCTACCATTGCTACCTCTCAGATACCTAGTATATTTCCTTCTCATAGGTGCTTATGATTATAGTGTTGATTATGTGGTTTGATTTTAGAAGCTAGGGTTTCAGGGTTCCTGGCATGCATTCTTTTTTTTTTTTTTTTTTTTTTTTTTTGAGTTGGAGTCTCACTCTGTCGCCCAGAGATGAGGTCTCGCTGCCCAGGCGGGTCTCGAACCCGCGGACTCATGCAATCCACTCACCTCAGCCTCCCAAAGGCGCGGGATTACGGCATGCATTCTTTATTTCCAACACCACATTATTTTTCTCCCTTGTAATACCCTCAAGAGCAGCATAAAACACAAGCATGCTGATGTGACATCATCAGTTCATTGTCTCTTAAGAACATAATATTTCATCTTTTATAGGGCGACCTTATTCCAGGATAGAAGGGAAAATAGAAAACAGGACTTAGAACTTGAAAGAGAAAATTTGGGTCAGCTTGCAGCTTAATGCAGTTTCCATTCTAGGAGCCAAAAGGCCGTCTAGTCAATGCACAAAGGGAGTCGTTGGAGGAGCAGGGACTGTTGGTTTCATTACATGCTCATTATACCCCTACATCAGGGTGGCTAGGATTTGGCCCTAACGATGAAATTAAGGGTGTTATGCTTCATTTCCTGTTTTGGAAAACAGAGTCTTTGAGTTAAAAAAAAAAAAACAGCTAATTACATATTGTTTTTAAAAATTAGGTTGATAATTCATCATATCATAATTAAACTAATTAGAGTACTATTATTTTCCAACTGCTTTAATGAGGTCTTCTACTTGGCAGGGAACCTGTGAAACCAAAAATTAAAAAAAATATTGCCATTTGTTAAAAGACGGAGAAACTCTATTCAGTTGCATTTTGGTTAATAAGATTTATGTATTAATCTAGTTATACTCTGTTCCCTCGAGTTTGGCAAACTTCTAAAATTTTCCAATTTTCTACTATGCCTCTCCTGCTCCCCCATCCCTCATCTCCTCCTTAGAGAGTTCCTGGCGTCTGAGTTAAAATAGGTGGAAACATTCTCTGTTTCCAGCCGAGGCTCCCCAGCTTGGATGGAATGCTGGTCTGGTTGTAATAGAGCCTGCCTTTCGGCCAGCAACTCTTAAAATAGCTCCTTGGCTTATAAAGCAGAAAATAGAAGTTTGGGCAGCCTGGTGTTTGCTTACAGGGTGCTTCTGGCTGCTTACTTTGGGGGGCACTGTTGCTCCAGCATGAGAACTCCAGCCGGGCGGTGGTGAGTGATGGCTCTCCGTTGCACAATTTTGTATCTGCACTCCTTGTCAAGTAATCATTACAAATGTTTCGTGGAGGAATGAGCTGGCTCCGAGCAAAGGTCTGCCTTTCTAAAGAAGCCAGGGCCTGAGGGGTGGGGATTGGTCTGTCCGTGGTAAAATTTTCCCCTTTGACAGTGTAATTAAGTGCTAATTAACTAAATGAGTGTAAATGTTGAAGGCTGAGATAAATATCTACATTTTCTTAATCTAGTTTTCCCCTCTAAAATTTGATAAAGAAAATTTGGATATAATGGAGGATATATGTCAAAATTGTTTTTAAAAATGGCAAATCCGTTTAGAAGGAACTCAGATCCACTGGTTTGGATTTCTACAGGAAAAGTTAACAGCATATAAATATAGTAGAGGTACAATAAAATGCGGATGTGATATTGCAATAATTATGTTAAGGAGGCTTAGTGGAGCTACCTTTTTGAAACATCTGGTTTGTTTCTGTTTTTTCCACATCCTGCAGATGTTGCTGAACCCATGAAATATACTGACAGGAGAATACATTAGCCTGCGAAGTCATTCCAATGAATAAAGCAAAGGGTAGCCTCTTAACTTTCTAAAAAATCTAGTTAGAGAAGAATTCTGCTTTCAGAGCAGGCAGAGATTAGGCCAATAATTGAGAGGGGCCCAGGGCCTTCTAAAAGTGTCAATAGTGATCTGTTCTTGCCAAAGGGGAAAAGAGAGACTTTGTGGAGGGGCTGCCAGAGTAATAAATGGAAATCTTTGTAATTCAAGCACTTTCCCATTACCTTCCGTGGTTAGTGATTAAAAGTGGAGCTCAAGAAAAGGCAAGGGAAACCTACTCCTTCTGTACTTGGCAGCAGAGCTATAGCCTCTTGAGTCCATTTTGAGCCCAGCTAGCCTGCTTCCCCAGCTGGCCTCCAGGGCCCAAAGTGAGACCCAGAGGCAGGTAGATTGCTCACAGGCTGAGGCAAGGGACTTGGGAGAAGGGGATGCATAATTGTGGTGCCTTCTGTAGCATGGGACTGATGACAGCTGCACGATGCCCTGCACTCCTGTGTCAACACTCTCTCCAGGCAGGAAACGACAGGGGCAGGCCCATGTGTGCTGAGCCTTTGGGAGAGCCTGCACAGGCATACCGATAGAGCGGGCATGGAGACTTGGAGTTTATTAAACAGGGGTTGGTTGCTGAGATTAACACCCTGAAATAAATGCAAAGTTCAGAAATATTTTGGCTCCCAGCCCACTTGGCACGAATATTTGAAAACCTAGAATGGTCAGAAGGACAAAGCCTTAAAGGGCCAGTGTCACGTTGAGTTTCTGGCCAGCTGTGATCTCTAAATTCCCCCACCATTTACATCACTCCTTTGGGTTACAGCATCATGTGTTCAGAAGGCCCCTATTAAAATGTATAACAGATGTTTTTTTGGCCACCAGCCTGTCAGACAAGAAGGACACACTCACATAAACTCATCAGTGAAAAACTAGTATTTCTCTGACTCAACCCGAAGTAGTTGACCTCCAGTTGCTGATATCCAGTCCTATTTGCTTCCCTCCTTCTATTCCAAAGAGACGAATCTCTGCCATGTCTCACAAAAGATTGTTTCTTACTTGTTCTCTTAGGCCTTCTGGCTTTGGGACATGAGAGTCTCTGCTGCTTGCCACCCAAGACGCTTCAGCAACAATTTTGTGTTTTGCTCCACCAGGCATCTAGCTCCTGGCTGCAACATTTACACCTGCCCATGGGTCACCAGAGCTCTCTTAGTAAATTTCTACAAGAACTTTCCCTCCTCAGATTAAGTTCGATTCTCCCCAGTCACTCACCGCACATACACTCCAGGGTTATATCTCCCTTTTCTTTCTTTCTTTTTTTTTTTTTTAAAACAACTGAATAATTTTGTTTTTGATTCCTCAGTCATAATTCCCAATATGCATCCGACAGATTAAACCCAATGTTACCAGTTTTTGCTTCCTTTTCGTAACTTTTGACACTAATGTAAATGTGTTACTTAAGGGAAGAGGTTTAGCCTTATTGCCATATCATTAACAATGATATATTTTTAACATTTATACTATCTTTTAGAGTGATTGACATGGATTTCCATCTATTACTTCTGCTAATCCTCACAGCAATACTGATATAGGCAGGGCAGAAATTAGGATGTTGAGGTTATAGGTGAAGAAATTGATACTTGAAGAAAGAAAAGCTATTTGCTCAAGGTCATATAGCCAGAGAAACAGGAATTCAACTCATTTTAGGAGCTGTAGTCAGTGCTTTTCCTGGACATAGCAAGCCCTTACTCATACTTTAATATGATAAAACTTTAAAACATAGTCATAGAATGGAAATGTGTTTGTAGGACATTGTAGGTATGCCAAGGATGGGAGATCTAGTCAGAAATAGAGAAATGAAGTTTAGAGCTGCTTTTCCCTAATATATATTCTACAAAATTTCAATAGGTATATTGTTAGAAAATGCATTCTATAGCCAAATAGGTTTGATAAATATTAAATTTAACAAAGCCATACAAATTTCTTGATGAGAGCACTCTCAGAGACTTTGATACTCATGATCATCTTCCAAGGTAGGAAACAGATGTGCTATGAGCATTTTGCAAGCATGTTGCCACAGGGTCCTTCCAGACTGAAGCACCTCATAAGGACCACTTTGGGGTCAGCAACATTTACTACCCGGGAGGTTGGTTGGATAGGACACAGAGGGGAAGGCTAAGGACTGTTCAGATGTCAGGAAAAGATCTAGAAATTGTGTTTATTCTGCTGATTACTAAATCAAGGAATTTTATTATCAAATTTAGCAGGCCTTAGGTTAAGTTCCTTCAAAAGGTAAAACTGGTAGGTTAGTAGTCCAGATACAAGGATTGATTAGGAGTGAAACAGGCAAGACCAAGGGAGGTTATGGGTCAGTTAGAAGAGCATGCAAGAAGTGGAGGTGGCGGGGGGTGGGTGGGGTGAGAGAGTAGGTTCTAGTCTCTAACTAGCTAGTCTTAGCTGTGTGACTTTGGTCAAGGCACTATACCATCTGGACTTGGGTTGTCTCAACTGTGAAATGAGTGCAATGAACTAAATGGTTTCTTCCAGATCAAAACTTATCATCTATATATAAAAATCATATGTTATAGAGCAGTGGTCCCCAACCTTTTTGGCATCCCTACTAGTTTCATGGAAGACCATTTTTCCACAGAAAAACTGGGGAAGAGGGGGTCATCGGACATTAGATTCTCACAATAAGTACACAACCTAGATCCCTCACAAGTACAATTCACAGTAGGGTTTATGCTTCCATAAGAATCTAATGCGGCTACTCTTTGACAGGAGATGGAGCTCTGCTCACTGGTCACTCACCTCCTGTTGTACAGCCCGGGTCCTAACTGGTTATGGATGGGTACCATTCTTCAGCCTGAGGGTTGGAGATCCCTGTTATAGAGGATAATAATGAATGTTTAAGGTGGAGGAAGATTTCTTGTGACATGCTATGAGATGCTAGCTTATTATTTACAGAGAGGAAAGTTATAAGTCTGGTAGAATCAGGATTTTACCCTATGAATGTCAGCAAAACAAGGAGCATGCCATGTTATACCCAGTGCCAAAATCAAAACACAAAGATAAATGATCCTAGGATCACCATCCAAAGGCCAGAGAAGAATCACTAGACAGCCATAGCTAGCCTTGAATGGCAACAAAGAGAAACTCCTAGCAAGATAAAAAGTTTTGGAGAAAAAGACCCCTTTCCAAAAGAGGAATGAAGAAGATCAATGAAACTACTGAAAAGAAAGATAAAAATCATCAAAGAGATGAAGAGGCTCAGCCTCAGGGATTGGTGGAAGAGCCAAGGAAATCAAGAACAGTAATTAAACCAAATGTGAGAGGAGCTCTTCAAGATGGGGACAAGAGAGACCTGAGGATGGGAGAAATGCCGTAATGCATGTGGCTTACGGTAAACAGATCTGAACACCCAAGACAAAAGTAGAAGACCCATGCATGACTCATAGAGTATAAAAATAAAATTTCTACAAGGAGACAATTGGTCAGGAACATGAGACATATTGGAATAATATAGACCTCGGGTCTGAGTATAAAAGTGATTCTTATTCAATAGTCCCTGAGTCTTAGAGTGCAATAGTGGATGCACATTTGACTTGTACACACCATCCACTCCCTGGATGATGTGTAATTCATTTCTCCTCCCAGAGAGGTTAATGCCCATCAGGAAGTGGAGAGCAGGGGAATGTAAAAATTGAATGTAAAGGCCAATGTTCTCAGGAGGACAAAGCTAAAGTCCACATACTTAAAAATCTGAAGTGCTGAGGCTTCTGGAAATTACAACTGCCTATCTTCTCTGTTCTATAAGTTCCCACCATACTCTTAGTGATAAGATATATGAGGGAGGACCTCCCCCCAAAATAGAACTATCTTTTTGAGGGCTGGCCCCTTGTAGTATAGGCTTCCCCTGCTAGGTAACTGTTCTAGGAACCCATGTGCATCAGTGTATCAGTTAGCACTGTTGTGAGATGCTGTATATGGCTTTGGTTGTTGTTATTATTGTTATTATTATTATTGGAGATTCTTTCAATGCCTTTGCCCATTTCCTGATGGGTGATTTATAAGTGCACCTGGCCACATTGCACTGAGTGCTCAGCAGTTTTTGACCAAAAATGGCATGAGCCCCACACTCCACCCTCCCTATTGACCTGATGCTGCCCCAAGTGACTTCTGTTTCCCCACGTGAAAAAAGTCCTCAAAGGGAAACGTTTTGATGATGTGGGAAGAGGTGAAACAAAAAATGGCGGAAGCACTTAAAAGCATCAAAATTAACCAGTTCAAAAACTGTTTTGAGCAGTAGAAAAATCATCTCAACAGGTGCCTTGTATCAAAGAGAGTACTTTGAAGGTGACAAGTTTAAACATGTAAGAATAATTACACAAATTTGTATAAGTAAATTCTGGATTTTTTTGTGGTCGCCCCTCCTAGAAATCAGGGCAACATAAGTTTTCCATAATAACCTTAAGTGTTTGTGGTGACTGGATACATGTAAAGAAGACAGTAGTATACACGTTTTATGGAAACCTTACAATGCTCACCAAACCCTCGCTAGACACTAGCTTGTATAGCCAGGAATAGAGACTTAGCCATCACCCAGTAGTTCAAATACAGAGATATTCTTTGTTGTGCTCTTCTCTAATCTCACAAAACTCTTCAACCTCTAAATGAAACAAGTATCAGGTTGACACATGTCAGAAAACCCCTGTGATTCATTCCATGGTTTTAGGAGCTCTAGAATGCTTCAGCAAGTCTGGTGCTTGCAAATTTCCTGTAGCAGCAGAGTGTACATTTGAGAAACACGAAACACGGCCATGCTGTTTAGAAAAAGCATCCTGATAGAGGAGACATAAACCAAGAATAAGACCATGTGTTCTCTACCATAATCATTCACTGCAAACAGAAGGTTCTTTCCATAAGGCTGGCACCAAATTGGACCATGGTGGGGCAAAATGGTACAGACATGGCCATGTCTACCTCTGAAGAGTTTACAAGAGGTATACCCTTATTTAAACATGGAACAGCACTTTCTTCGAAAGTCTCCTGGTAAATAATATATTTAATTTGACTTGTATAGAAACAGTCCTTCTCAGATTGTTTCTAAGGAATGCCAAGATTAAGCTGAAAAAATGAAAAAGTCAGATAGCCAACCAGACATTTTGAAATATCTGGATCCCTGCCTGTAATCCCAGCACTTGGAAGGCTGAGGCGAGCGGATTGCCTGAGCCTGGGGGTTTGAGACCAGCCTTGGTAAGTTGGTGAGACTTCATCTCTACAATAAATTAAAAAATTAAAATTAACTGGGCGTGGTAGGGCACATCTGTAGCTCCAGCTACTTGGAAGACTGAGGTGGAAGGATCGTCTGAGCCCAGCAGGTTGAGGTTGAGGTTGTGGTGGTCATGAACGTGCTATTGCACTCTAGTCTGGGAGACAGAGTGAGACTCCAACTCAAAAAAAAAGAAAGAAAGAGAGAGAGAGAGGAAGAGAAAGAAAGAAAGACAGACAGAAAGAAAGAAAGAAAGAAAGAAAGAAAGAAAGAAAGAAAGAAAGAAAGATCTGGATCCTTAGCAGTATGTACAGTAGACATTGTTTGGCTGCTCAGCACTATAGTCTTGGAGAAAATTATGGTTTCTTGCCACCATAGAGGTTCAAGTTCTTCTTCTGAGGTGTGTCACCTGATAGGGCAGGCCTGTTTTTCCCTGAATTTGCAAATCTATCACTGGGCACAGATTGGCTTTTCCTTCCTGTTTCTTGGGTGTTTTGTGGCTTAAGAAATGTGTGCTGATGCAAAAATGGGCAATGCCAGACAATTTAGATCTCTTTTCTCTGATCAAGGAGCAGCACAATGTTGATCCTCTTCTCTACAGAACCTCACTTCTTACCAGCTATGAATGAGTTTTTCCTATTCCCATGGTGGTCTCTTCTTGCTCCCTGTGAGTCACTCACTCTTCGAGGCAGAATTCATATTCTATTGCCTGTTCTCAGTACCTGCCTTAGTAATGTGCACATAGTATGTGTTTAGTAGATATTGATGGAATGAATGATGATCTCTAAGGAAACCGCATACACTCTTCTATCTAAGCCCACCAGCATGCTGCAGGCCTTCTCCTTTGGTCCACTTTAGTTTTCTCTTTTTATCTGTCACCACCTTTTCTGCCCCCTGAGGTATTCAAGTTGGACTGAGGAGCCACAGTGTGCCAACTCCTCGCTTCCTTTCCCCCCAAAGGTAAATCCTCAGTGTAAAATTTCCTCTTCTGATCACTATAGACAGTCACATACAAAAATAACCAAATTTTACCATGTTCTGACAGTCAGGTTCCTGTTCTGTAGCTCTAATTCCCTCTGAAGTGGCCAGTGAAGAAACTTGCTGTTTGTTGCTGCAACGTGAACACAGAAAATGTGCTGCATGGCACTATCTATACATAATATAGATTAAAAGAAAGAGTAAGCTGTCAAGAGAAAATAATGTTTAAATCTTACTAATCTCATAGCATAGGGGTTGGCAAACTATAGCTCATGAACCAAATCTGTTCCTTTAGATAAAGAATTTTTTGTTTTATTTTTAAATAATGTATTATTGAAACATGCCACATTTGTTTAGATATTGTCTGTGGCTGCTTTCGAGTGCCAGTGAAAGAGTGGAGTCATGGCAAATACTCTATGATACTTACAGCAGTAAACATTTACTATCTGGCCCTTTACAGGAAAAATTTGCTGACCCCTGTCTTAGAAGATGCCATTTGCCCTATGTGCTTTCCTATTTTCTTTTCTTTTTTTTCTATTTCTGCTGCTCTCAGAGACCTCCACAGGGACAGCAGTTGCTCTCTCTCAAGATGATGATGATGATGATGATGATAATTCTTTTGTTCTTTCAACTTTCTATCAAAAATACCTGCTTAAAATCCAGCCTAGGGAGCTCCTGACGCCATCCTAATTTACCCTCTTTAGCAGAAAATCCTTCTTTCCTGCTATTAATTCCCCCCTTAGTTATAATCTCAATGGCAAAAACGCTATTCTGGTTATGCTTGTTCTAACGTTCAGTTCTTTGTACTGTTTATCACAAACAACCTAAGAGAAGGTCTGGGATTCGCACTTGCAGACTGTTCAAAATCATATCATTTGATTCATTTACATGATGAATTATTTTGATAATAGAGATACCCTTCAGGCATGGATCACCAACCACTGCAATCCTGGCCATTTTGTCTGAATCCAGAACTGTTTGTGGCATCCTCTCATCCTACCTGTGGCCTTTAGAGATGACTGCTTACACCTCCTTATACAGGTCTCTTGGGTGGAATATCTGTCCTCTCAGGTTTCCTCTAAGAGGACACTTATCTCCCAGGGCGTCTGTCTTTCCCAGTCATAATCCTAAAGGATCATTCATCTCACATCATTCATCTTTGCCACATGTGTTTGATGCCTGCCTGTATATATGCAATTTTTGATAATTCTTTTCCTGGTTTCAAAAGTGAATTTTTTACATTGCAAGAGCGTTCAAAGAAGTTATGTAAATAAAAAATCACCAATACTCCCATATACAGAGATAACCAGCATTAACATTTGAATATGTAATTTTATAACTCTGTATATATACCTGATAAACATACACATATAACTCTTAGATCAAATTCTGATTCAGAGTGTAGATTTAGTTTTGTATTTGTTTCTATTTAGTGTTATATCCTATATCTTTGATTTTGGATTTGTGCTACTGTAAACTACCTTATATTTGAATAGTTTTGCCATGAAGGAAAACCAGATTTTTCTAATCAGATTAAATTCCTTGAGTACAGGGATAGTGTCTCCTTTTGTTATTCCCTCTCTCTTCACCTCCATCCTCATTCCCACCAACAACCAGTGTCATTGAGTAACATAGAGTGCATGTTCGATATACATTTTTTTGAGCAGAGTTGAATAGATTGATACAAGATGCACCCATAGGAGGAAACCTGAGCACCTGATATTCCTCTCTAGCTCTTGCAACACAGAGAAAGTCACAGTTTGAGACGAATCATGAATGGTTCTTTGGCGGGGGGCATAGCAATGCACCTGCTGAGTTACGAGCCTGATGAATCATTTGCCTGGTTATCTTGCTGGTCATGCTGAACTGAACACTACTTTTCAAACCAAACAAGTCTAAACCAGGGCTCTTCCTTTGCTTTGGTCTTGGGCTAGTGTTTTCTCTGCAAATAGTCTCCCTATCTCTTTTTAAAGATCTGGAATAATGGTCTTACAAAAACCGTATCTGAAGACTATTTCTCCACCACCCCTGTCTTTTCTAATAGGAATTGTATTACATATTACCAAGTAAATTAGATTTGGTTCCTTGTTTTATTTATACAAGAAAACCCAGCAAAGATATCAACCACAGGATAAATTAATAACAAGGCATAAAACCCTGCCAGATATTTCCTTTGGGGTACAAACCAAACAACAAAATCACTTCCCCCAAACTTGTTCTTATCTATTTCATTGCATGCTTTGGCAGAGCTCAGTGACCTGCTTATTTCACTAACCCAATGGTCTTGTTTTTGATTTTTAACTTATTCCTTTGCAAAAGTTGATGTCTTTTTGTTTTAGCATCCAAACTTCTTCCCTCTTCTGTCCTAGTCTTCCTTCTGGGCCCTCCCTTCCTTCATTGCTTCGAAGAGGAACTACAAAGGTCACTGAAATTAATGAAAAACACAATCGTAACAACTTGAAACCAGAGGCCTGATTTGGCACCAAGGGGCTCTGCTTCATGTATCACATTGCGGTAGATGATGTAAGGGCTTCATATGGGTTAATCAGAATGCAACCTCAATCCTTACTCAAGACACCTGGTGGACTGCTGTTTGCCCAAGAGGTTGAGTCTGCCTTATGCTGCTGGGTCTGTAATGCATTTAGGTCATAATCATCCCTTCTATTTAGGGAGTGTTTTCTATTTTTCTTTTTTCTTTTTCTTTTTTGAGTTGGAGTCTCACTCTGTCGCCCAGACGAGTGCAGTGGCCGCTCCCGGCCACTGCAGCCTAGACCTGCTGAGCTCCGGCGATCCTTCCGCCTCAGCCTTCCAAGTAGCTAGAACTACAGGTGTGCACTACTATGCTGGCTAATTTTTGATTTATTGTAGAGATGAGGTCACACCAAATTTCCCAGGTGGGTCTCAAACCCGTGGGCTCAGGCAATCCACTCACCTCAGCCTCCCAAAGGCACGGGATTACAGGCTGAGCCACCGAGCCCGGCTTATTTTTCATAGCTCTTTTACCTCTCTCATTTTATTAAATTCTTACTCAGCCCTGGGAAACATTTTATTTCCCATTTTACAGATGAGGAAATCCAGGAGAAATTGGGTCACACAGCCAGTCTCTGTCTCTCTCTCTTTCTCTTCCTCTCTTTTTTTCTCTCAGCTATTCTAATTAGCTCACTAAAGTTTAAGTATTTTATTGATGCTTTTACTTAATGCCACCCAGAATGTTTTCTCATAGTTAAAAAAACTTCAAGCATATTAAAATGTTGATATGGTTTTATGTTAAAAGTTTGACTCATTTTATTTTCTATATCTTATGATTTATGGTATAGAGACCCAAAACAGGAAAAAAAAAATCTGAATGTCACCTAGCCTGTACCCTGGCCTCTTGGTCCCTGCTTTCAAATTGTTATATACTGGTACAGTATGAGGGGGACTGACTTCAATTGTATTGAAAAAATTTTCATATCCCTGCTTTTTATAGTTTTTTTCCTGCTCTAACTATCCTTTCAGTAAGAAGTCTTCCTTATAACTAACCCAAATACTTCCTCTGCCATTTGAGCCATTTTCACCTTATTCTGTTCTCTACAAAGTTAGCAAACAGTTCTCTTTCTTTCATTCAGTGTCAGATTCTGCCTTCTTTGCTTCTCCTCTCCCCCAGTTTGACCTTTTTTGCTTTGGACCAAGATGATCTATGACCTAAAGAAGGTAGACATTTTATAACTTATTCTTCTGATAAAGGTAAAGATGCTCTAATAAAAGACCTGAAAGTCTAGGTGGCAGGTCTTAACTAGGGTAAAAGCAAGCTAAGGTCTTTTGGGGATCATGTTGCTTGAGAATTCAGAGGCACTGTGCCCACTCCCAGGAGTAAGGATGTGAGATGGCCTTGGCTATGGTCAGGCTTCCCTGTAGTCAAACTAAGTTGCAGAGCTGTAAACTGTATGTAGCTTATCCAATCTCACTTTCTAGCCCCTCTTCATGTTTATTTCATTTTTGTCATCCTCTAGCCTCTAATAAACTAAATGTTTCTGCCTCATCTCAGTTGTGCTACAGGGAATTCAAAAGAAGGTTAAGTGTCCATGCTTGGGATGGAGTGTTTAAAGAGTAAGAGGCTCCTTCTCTTCTCCCAGATTAATGTCATTGAGCCAGATTGCAGAGGGAGAGCTGAATTTCAGATGTGAGAAATAAAACTGAGTGGTCTAGTCATGTTGGAGAGCATGCTTTCACTGTTCATCTTAGTTTACTGAGGAGGATAATAGATTTTTTTCATTTTTCTTGAAATAAAGAAGTTTATTGTTAACTCATTCCACAAATTTATCAAGCACTCAACTTATGCAGTATATATGAAGATTCATAAGGTACTTTTCTGTCTTTAAGGAACTAATGATGGGCAGATAGTCACACAATAACTGTATCACTTCTGCAGAAAGAAAATCAAGACAAGGCTAATGATACTGATGGCATTTTAGGAAATGATCTAAGCTAAAGCATAGTGATAAGACATCCTGAGAATGCAAAGAGTTCATGTAGGGGAATAGTGGGAGGGAAAGTTGGATAGTAAGACTGAAGTCAGACCTTGGCTTCTGACTTCGTTTCCTCAAATGCCATCAGTATCATTAGCCATGGAAGGTCTTGAAAGTTGGTGTTAGTAGCTTCTGCACCCTTCAACTACTTGCTGGTATTAATGATGAATTCCAAACATAGTGGCAGACTCAGGGGAGTTTTGCTATGGATAGCAGAGTAGAAAAAGGATGGACTCTGTAATCAGGCAAACTAAGTGAAAATTATATACCTACTACTTATTGGTGTGTGATCTTGATCAAGTTCTACAACCTTTATGAGCCTCAGTTTACACTTCTGTAAAATGAGAAGAAATAAAAAATGCCCTCTTATGGCCATTATGAGCCAATAACATGGAAAGTACAAGATACAATGGGCAGGGAGAAAGTTTGAATTCATTTTTATCCTTTTCCTGCGAAATGGGAAGTCCTTGCAAGCTTTGACATAGCTACCCTCATAGTCCTGGGAAGAAGCAATCTGAGTCTTATCCTTTATCTTACCTACAGTGTAGTTTGGCTTCTGCCAATTAGTCCAGAGATAGGCATATTGTATAATCTAGAGAATGGGGTTGATAAATTACAGTTCCACCGTCCAAATCTAGCCCACTAAAAATGGATTCCAATGGTTGAGAAAAAAAATCAAAAGAATAATATTTTATGATATGGAAAATCATATGAAATTCAAATTTCTTTGTAAATAGAGTTTTATGGAAATACAGTCTTACTCATTTGCTTATATATTGTCTGTGCCTGCTTTTTTGCTACAATGGCAGAGTTTAGTACAGGAGTTGCAATAGAGATCATATGGCCTGCAAAGCCTAAAATATTGACTATCTGACCCTTTACAGAGATGTGTGCCAAACCCTATTCCAGATACTGGATACCCTATTCCTAATTTCTGTTGCAAGAGTTATGGTAAATCTATACAGTGTGAACCAAGTGTAGACTAAGTACAATAAGAAATTCTTAATGTTTCCATTTTAGATCTTGTGAGTTTTCTTGAGGGAATCTTATACTGAGTAAACATTGTTTATTTCTTGTTGATCCTTTCTATGATATTTTGTCTTCTATATCCTGCAATTGTGATTTTATCTTAGTGATGTGGATTTTTCTACTGAAATTAAGATTTAGGTGATCTTGTCTTTCCAGTTTCCTTAGGTGTGATATTAGGCTGTTTAATTGTGATTTTTCTACTTTCTTGATGTATGTATGCAATGTTATAAATCTTCTCTTAACACTGATGTCATGGCATCCCAGAGGTTCTGAGAAGATGTGTCTTGGGTTTCATTTGTTTCCAGGAATCTTTTTATTTCTGACTTGATATCCATGTTCACCCAGAAGTTATTCAGCAGAATATTGTTTAGTGTCCATATCTTTGTGTGCTATGGGGGGGAGGGGATCTTGGTGGTGGCAATATTTACTTTTATTCCACTGTGATCTGAGAAGGTGCATGGTATTATTTCAGTCTTTGAAATATGTTCATGTTTGCTTTATGTCTGAGAATGTGATCAATCTTGGAGTATGTTCCATGTGCTGATGAGTAGCATGTATACTCTGTAGATGTTGGGTGGTGTGTTCTATAGATGTCTATTAAATCCATTTGGTCAAGTATTGAGTTATGGTTCCAGATCTCCATGTTGGTTTTTTGCTTTGGTGATCTAAGGCTGTTAGTGGGATATTTAGGTCTCTAACTATGAATGTGTGTATCAATGTCCTCTCTTAGTTTACTTAGTAGTTGTTTTGTGTAACCTGGTGCTCCCATGCTGGGTGCATATATGTTTGGGATGGATATTTCTTGCTGGTGGATTGAACCTTTATCATTATGTAGTGTCCTGTTTTTTTTTTTTAAGTTTTGATGGTTTGAAGTCTACTTTGTCTGATATCAGAATAGCTACACCTGCTTTCTTCTGTTTCACATTTGCCTGAAAGAACATTTTTCAGACTTTAACTTTGAGCCTGTGGTGTCTTGTGCAGTGAGATGAGTTTCCTGGAGGTAGCAGACTGTTGGATCATGCTTCATTACCCAGTTTGCCACTCTGTGTGTCTTCAGCAGCACATTCAGTTCATTCACATTGAAATTATTAAAATGTGAGAATTTATTCCTGTCATAGGGCTCTTATTGGGTTACTTTGCTTCCTTTTAACTTTTGTATCTATATATGTGTGTATTTTCATTTTTTTTTTGAGTGCTCTGTATATGCTGTTAATTCTGTGCTTGCCTGTACTTTTGTGATGGGTATGCCCATTCTTTATTTTTCTGTTTTCAACCCCTTCTTAAGCATATCCTGAAGGGCTGGTCTGGAGGTGATACATTCTGTTAGGGGTTGGATGTCTGGGAAGAATTTTAATTCTGTGTCACTGATGCAGCTTAGCTTGGTAGGGAAGGAAATTCTTAGCTGAAATTGCTTATCTTTAAGAATATTAAAAATTGGACTCCAGACTCTCTGACTTGTAGTGTTTCTGCAGATAAGTCTGGGACAATTCTTGCTTATCTTCCAGAATGAGCTTCCAATGCCCCCATGCTCATGTTGCTTATTCTTCTTCATTATGAGAGTATCATAGACACTAGTAAAATGAGTATTTGACCCATTATGCCATTATAATCTGCAGGGCTGAAGCTTTCCCACTGGAGAAGAATTTGGTGTGAAATATAAATAAGTAGTTTATATAAAACTTTTAAAACTACAAAAGTCAAAAGCAAGCAGGGCTCGGTGGCTCAGCCTGTAATCCTGCACCTTTGGGAGGCTGAGGTGAGTGGATTGCCTGAGCCCGTGAGTTCGAGACCCGCCTGGGCAGCGAGACCTCATCTCTACAATAAATCAAAAAATCATCCGGGCGTGGTAGCGCATGCCTAATTCTGGCTACTCGGAAGGCTGAGGCGGAAGGATCGCTGGAGCCCAGCAGGTCGAGGCTGCGGTGGCCAGGAGCGGCCACTGCACTCCAGTCTGGGAGACAGAGTGAGACTCCAACTCAAAAAAAAAGTCAAAAGCAGATATGGATGAAGGAAAACAAAAAGCCCTATTGCTTTCTAAGTTGTATTCAAGATCTGAGGCCAAGGGATATACCAACATTTATTTTTATAAGAATGCAACTTCTCTTTTGAACAGAGTCAAGGATGAACATCTTCAGATTTCCTGTAAATTGTTGCTATGTAGAAAACCCAGCTCCATGAACGTCTGTCTACCACTTCCTATCCTGGAATCAACTTCAATATAGTAACAAGCAAAGAATGTGGTTTGTGCTACTCTAAATACCTGAAAAGCCAAACCTCCTGTATGTTAGAAACTAGAGCTACTTTAGGTCCAAGAAAATCCATGCTGAATGTCCTTCACCTAGAACCAAACTGGTGTTTTTATAGCACTAAAGTTACTGAAAGGGCATCTGAGCAGGCAGGGCTTGGGACATAATCTGTCGATACTGTAAATATGCCTTGAGGGCACTCAAAGCCACTGACAAAATCTCACTCATATATTCACCTATCAGTTAAATAATTATCAACACTCAAGCTATGATGAGACTTATGAAAGATTTAAAGTTAAATAATTATTATATTTACACAAAATTTGGTATTCCTTCCCTCCCTTCCTCCTCCTCCTCTCTACTCCCCCTCCACCTCTTCTTCTCCTTCTTTCTTTTACTTTCTTTGGATAAGGCTGTCACTAAACTGGTTACCTAAGTGGTATGGACCATAACAGCAATAGGATTTTAATAACTTTGAAATCTATTATCAAGGTAAGCACAAGGTATTCTTGAACCCAGAAGAGAAATGCCAGACTCAGGCTAGGAGTTCAAGATGGCTTCCTGAAAAGATAACATCTAGGCTGAAACCTGAAGCTTCACACAGAATTTGTTCCATGAAGAGTTCAAGACAGGGCTATCATCCTCAGTAAAGACAGCCATGTGGATGAAAACTCAGGGATGAGCAAACCCTGAGTATCTGGGCATCCACAAAGAGGTTAATGTGGCTGGAAGACGAGATATAAAGTGAGACTGGCATTGAGGGAAATGGCAGGAGGCGATAGGAAGTGTCTCATAAATTGCTTTGTATATCATGCCCAGGAGCATGCACTTTTACCTGAGGGTAAATGAATGGGATAATCAGGTTAGGATTTTATAAAGATCATTAGAAACTGTGTGGGGAAGATGAATTTGAATGGAATAGAATTGAATTTGTTATTAGATGGCTAATTGCAGAAATCCAGGCAAGATTACTATTACTAGTCACTGCATTTTTATGAGTCTATGTGTCTATTTTTACCACTGACTTGTTGACTCTGCAGAGAAGGGATTATGCTCATGTTGTACCTAAGGGTCTCATAGAGTGCTCAACACACAGAGGACATGCCATAAAATTGCCTAATTCATCTTTCTCTCTCTAAAGACTGTTTTTTCAATAAGTGGTCCTTGATAAAGCAATGAATAGGCATCATCCTAGCTAGAGGAGTGTCCATAATAACCTTGGAGCAACAGGAATCACCATGCCCTGCTACCACCATGCCCTTTACAAGTCTCTTGCTCTTTAAACATGCAACATTCACACCATTAAAATAAAATTAAAAAGTTAGATTTCTGTTGTTTTGTCTCTCCCAACCTTCCAGAAATTTTTTTTCCTTTCAGAGATCTGTTTATCTTGCACAAACTAAACTAGGAAGATAGTCTTATGATAAAATAAAACACAGACATCTAGGGCTAGTCTTACTTTTATTAAAGTGACAGCTTTAATAAACTCATTTTTTCTGGAGGCAATAAATCAATCAGTAAGTCAATTTTCGCATTTTATAAGGAAATGCATCCAATGTTCAGTATCATAAATGGAATGACCTATCTAGAAAAAAGAAGGTCTCCTGGTCCTAGAACTGAGACAGATCAAGGGACATCTTCTGGGATGGTGTTCAGGGTATTCCTGCTTTGGGGAAGGCTGAATGAGATGAATTTTATGGTTGCTTCTAACTCAAAGATTCTGAAGCTTTATGTATTAAAAGTCTACTATTTGATGCTTTCTTCCCATTGTTTTTAAATATTGGCCGTACAATTCCTAAAAGATCTAAAAATCGACCTTCCATACATCCCTGCAATCCCAGTACTGGGAATATACCTAGAAGAATTCAAATCACTCTATAAAAAAGATACCTGCACACATATGTTTATCGCACCTTTGATCACAGTAGCAAGAACATGGAACCAACCATGCTGCCCATAAGAAGAGGACTGGATTTTTTAAATGTGGCACATATACACGATGGAATATTACGCAGCCATAATGAAGGACAAAATCATGAACTTCACAGCAACCTGGATGATCTTAGAGTCTATAATACTAAAGATCTTTCACAGAAACAAAGAACTGAGTATCACACGTTCTCACTCATAAGCGGACCTTGGACAATTATTGCAATACTATAAGAAAAGGATTGGTAGTAGCGTGAAGCTGCCTGGAGTGGGGTAGGGAAGTGGAATTGGCAGTAGTAGTCTGCCTGGGGAAGGGGGAGCACACCTCATCAACAAGTGTACCTGCATAATGAACATTTGTATACCTAACCCTGAATCATACCCCACATCTTTAAAAAAATTAAAAGTTAAAATAAATAAATAAATAAATATTGGCCATATAACTCTTTTCAAGACGATATGTTTATGAAATTCTAATTTCATAAGAATAAAGATAAATAAAGACTGGGTACATACTATCTGACATTCCAGACTCAAGGCTGTGGGAGAGACTTATATATTCTTATAGAAAGGCATATTTACCTTTTTTTGGCATCTTGAGCCACTGTGAATAAATACCTTAGTCCTTTGTGAAATGCATGATAATTCTCTTTTTTATTTCCAATAGTCCTTACACAAGATTTCCATTTCCATGGAAGTAGGAAACTGATTTTTAAAAAGGTGAAAGAGCCTGAGACAGCTGGATGGGGGTGGGTATAAGTCACATGTCCTCGTGGCTGTTGGGCACACGTGGCCCTGACCTGTCACACTGTCCCTGTCCATAGGTCTCACAGCTCCCGTCATCTGGTCTCACCCCAGAGTGCTGTGGAGGGGTCTCAAATCCCGGCTGCCTCCCCTGGGCCATCAGGGATGTGACATAGGGGGCAGTGATAAAAAATTGTTACATCATGAACTGTGACATCGGGGACTGTGACATCAGGAATGGTGACCTAGGGAACCTGGGTGGGAACTGACCACAGCACTTTGGAGTTGTGCGACTGAGCCACGTGCTCTGGGCATTGCATTTATGTAGCTCCAGGTGATAGAATGGTGACCATGGCCCGAGTCTCTGGATGACCATGGCTGCTGACAGAGGGCAGGGAGGAAGCTAGAGCGGCTACTCACACTCTGCTGCCTCTTCAAAGACTCACACAAAAGAGGGGAAGGGAATGCAGGGAGTAAACCTGAGGGAGAGCCTGCAACTGAGGGAGAGCCCTGAACCGGAGGGAGAACCCTGTACCTTATGAAGAGCCCTGAACCTGGGAAAGAGTCCTACACCTGAGGGAGAGCCTTGCACCTGATGAAGAGGGTCCTGCACATGAGACACAGCCCTGAACCAGGGAGAGAGTCCCGAGGTAGGGCCCAGCACTTGAGGAAGCCCTGCACCTGGGAAAGCCCCAGAACCTGAGGGACAGCCCTGAACCTGAAGGAGATATCCTGAACCTGAGGGAGAACCCTGAACCTGGGAGTGCCACTGCTGTGAAAAAGAGCCCGTGAACCTAAGGGAGAGCCTCTTCCCTGAGAGAGAGTCCCACACCTGAGGGAGAGCCTCTTCCCTGAGGGAGAGTCCTGCACCTGAGGGAGAGCCCTGCACCCTAGTGTGAGCCCTGCCCTGAGGAACAACCCTGCACCTGAGGAAGAGCCCTGCACTTAAGGAAGCTCTGCCCCTGGGAGAGCCCTGTATCTGAGAAAGAGTCTCCAAACATGAGAAAGAATCCCCAAACCCAAGGAAAAACCCTGCACCTGTGGGAGAGATCCTGCATCCCGAAGAGAGCCCTGCATCGGACAAAAAGCCCCAACAACTCATGAAGAGCCCCTGCATTTGGAAGACTCCAGCATGTGATCAAGACAGTCTCTGCACATAATGGAGAGTTCCTGCGCCCAACAAAAAACCTTCAAACTTGGTGAAAAGGACCTGTACTTAAGGGAGAGCCCTGAACCTGAGGAAGAGCCCTGTGCCAGAGGGAGAGCCTGAGTACGTGATGGAGAGCCCCTGCACCTAAGAAACAGCCTTGTTCCAACAAGAGCCCTGCACCTGAGGGACAGCTCTGCACCTGAAATAAGCCTCTGCCCTTGAAGGAGAACCCCAGAGCAAAAGGACAGCCCAGCACCTGCTGAAAAACAACTACACCTAAGAAACAAGCCTGCATAAACAAGAACTCTGTACCAGCGGGAAAGCCCTGCACACGAAAGTAAGCCTCTGCACCTGAAAGAGAGCTTTTAGAGGAGAGGGACAGCCCAATACCTGACAAAGAGACCTTGCATTGAGGGTGAGACCTGCACCTAAGAAGAAATCCTAGAGATGGGTGAGCACCCCTGGAGGTCAGCAAGTTCCCCACACCTGATAAAGAGCCCTGCACCTGACAAAGACCTCTTGCACCTGAAGGAGAGCCTTGCACCCGATAAAGAGCTCTGGTACCTAAAAAACACATTTGCACCTTAGGGAGAAACCCTGCGCCTGAAGGAAAGCTCCTGCACCTGATGGAGAACCCTGAAACTGAGGTAGAGCTCTGCACCTGAAACAAAGTCCCTGAACCTGAGGGAAAGCCCAACACCTGGCTAAGAGCCCCTTCACCTAAGAAAAACCCCTGCACCGAGGGAGAGTCATGCATGTTAGAGACAGACCAAGCACCTGAAGAGGAGACCATACACTCAAGGGAGAACCCAGAACCTGAGGGAGAATCCTGCACCTGAGAAAGAGAGCCTGCACTTGACGGAAAGCCCAGGACCTGATGAAAAGCCCCTGCACCTAAGAAAAACCCTGAACTGAGCTTGCTAGAGAGATTCCAAGCACCTGAGGACCTGAGAAACAAACCTGCAGAACCCAGCGCCCCAGAGAGAGCCAAGCACCTGACAAAAATATTCTGCACCTGAGAAACGGCTCCTGGACCTCATCATGAGCCACACACGTGATAAAAACCTCTGGCCCTTGGGAAAAAGTTCCACACTTCATGAAGAGGTCAAGCACTTGAGGGAAAGCCTGCACCTAAGAAAAATTTATTTAGAAAAGGTGTGTCGGAGTGGGAGCAAGAAAGATGGACTTGAGTTGCCATGAGAACGGGCTTGAGAGGACTTGGGGTTCGTCATCTACCTCCGGGCAGCTGGGCTTGTATCTGCCTGTCCCACAGTAACAGACCCCTGTCAGTGGATATTTAGGTCATTACCATATTTTTTACATTAAAAATCACGTTATATGAGCACTCTTATGCAAAGCTTTGTACCTATGTCATATTATTTTCAGAGAAGTTTCTAGAAGTAGGGTTGAACGCCACCAAATTTCCCTTCCAAGTCTGTTGTATCACTTCACCACTCAGTTCATAATAAAGTAAGTACTGACCCCCTCCCCCCAAAAAAAATTCTAGCCTTAGAACTTCTCTAGTAGGAACTGATGTGTTTGGTTCTGGGTTTGAATGTAATTTGCCTTAGGTTTAATGTTTTAACTTTCGCCTCACAGGTTATTTCAAAATTATAATCAAGATGCACCTGAAATGAAAAAAGGAGTTGGGCTGTGAGATAAGAAACTTGGGATCTAGTTCTAGTAATATTTTACTATTATGAACCAACAATGTCTTCTTCAAGGAATCCCTTAGTGACACTCTCCTTGTCTTTAATGGGGTAGTAGACTAGACAATTAGAGAGATTTTCACATGTTCCTACATTCTATGACTTGAGAATCAATTATTTGGTGAAAAAGTTTTGATGAACATGACATGTCTCTACATGGCCCTAATCAAGAATGTTGGACTTCTAGGATGAGCATCACAGTTTTATATTAGCTCTGCCAGATATTCAGTGCATCATCCTATAGTTTGCTTTTAAAATGTATCTAGTTAAAGACACATAGACACATTCATCTTCTGGGAAATGCAATGGTTCAGTATATTTGTATTACTTTGATGGGTTGGACTGGTGAGAGCAAGACATAGGTTTTAAAGTCATGGAAACACAGCATTTTTGTTAAATTCCTACATACAAAGGATAAACATTTCTTCCTTTTCAAATGGTGTTTATGTTATTCATCAGAACTGTGATTGATAACACGCAAGCTAGGAGGTGATGGTATATTTATGTGAGACCTACAAAGTAATCCCACATAGAGGAATATCCTATAATACAACCATTAAGGATGACTCAACCAAAGTGTATTTTTTCTTCCAAGGAAAAATATATCTTTTAATAACTGAATAATTCATCTATTTTGATTCTTCAGACTAGATTATGACCTGAAGTTACTGCAATACTACAGGAAATCAAGTTTGATTTTGTAATATAGTCAAATGAGTACTTTGGAGTGCCATGTCTGAGATCAATAAGGAAGCAGTAACTACATTTACTGTCATATGATGATATTGATGTAAAAACATAATGGTCAAAATTATAAAATCAATTTCATAATTTAATCAGAAATGTTTATTGATACTGTTAAAGTTGAATTCAATAGCTTCTGGTATGTAGTTAATTTCCTACCTGTCAGAAAAATGTATTGAAATGTTCTTTCTTGAAAATGATTAGAGTTAATTCAGTGGAGAAAACAGCAAAGTTTCATGCTAATAGAGAATTTTTTTCTCTCTCTCTAACCTTTGTAGAAACAAGTTCTGGAAGCTTTTTGTGGGGTTCTTTTAATACCATAAAACAGGAAAATGTCCATCAGCCACCCAAGTTGTTGGAATGGTCATTCCCTAAAATATAACCAACTGTCTTTTGGGGTGAAGGGAGAATTTTACTTTTATTGTAAAAAAATATATACTGCAGAGGTGAATAAACAACACATGTATATAGGTATGGGAGTGCTCAATAGCTTCTTATGAAATGATATGTAGTTAAAAAATAAATAAGAAAGATTAAGTTCTAGAGACTGGAATCCTTGATGCTTTTACTTTGCCACTAGCTACTAGTTTTGATCTTTATTCGCATTAAGTTGAAAGTATCTTCATTGAAGCAGAAGTCACTCAAAGAAATTCCTCTAAGTGTGACTTATATGTTTGAAATAAAGCTCTTGTGGATGATGAGAGCCTGCCCAACCAATCCAATTTAAGTGAGACAAAGAGCCAATTCTACATGCTGAACCTTCAGAATATATGTACATATTCATATAGACTATATATACAGAATATATATACATATATACTATACACATATATACATATATACATTTATTTTATTTTAAAGATATGGGGTACAATTTAGCATTGGATAAAGTAGTCATATAGGTGACATTTGGACCTCCCTTTGGTACCCACTTCACCTGGTTTGAGATCTTTCAGATGCATGAAACATCTGTGTGTTGTGACAAATAACACAGCTTTGAAATCCTGTATGGTTCTTTGGAAATGATCATTTTCTTGTTCAAAACCCAACAATGGCTCCCCATTGCACAGTGAATGAAGTCAAGTTTCCTTTTACTGGCATTCAAGAGTTTTCACTATCTGGTCAAACTGTTTTCTAACTTATCTGCCTGCTCTTCTGTCATACCCTTCACGTTGCTCAAATTTACGTTTGAATTCTCCTACAGATGGTTCTTGCTCTTTTCTTTGTTCATGATTGTTTTCCACCATTTTATCTGCTTAGCATGTTGGTATTGAGTCATATCCTATTCAGCCTTGTACTTGCATCTTCTTGGTATCTTGCTTCACCAACTAGACTATAAAATCACTGAGGGTAGGTACTGGAGTCTATATCCTCCAGAACATTAAGCAATTATACATCACGTTGTAGTTAATCAAATGGCATCTGGTCAGGTGAATGTTCTGTGAATTGTTAAGATTAGGGTTTCCAGAGGTAACTTTTGAAATGCTGCCAAATTTAGGCTTTTGGTATGCTTTAATTCATTGCATAAATCGGAATTAAAAAATTATTCCTAATTAGGATAATGACATTTCTGCAGAGGCTGAAACTGTGGGTGTCATTATACAAATGAAAAGATGAAGCCCAGAAAGTTCATGGAGTGTTTAGAATAAGAGTCACCATCAGACCCCTGGTCCCCTAATACCTGTCCACTCCTCTAATTCTGACTGTCTACTGAGGGTAGGAAAGGGCAGGCAAGTTGCTTTTAAAATGAACAGAATCCTATGAGTGTAAGATGATGGTCTAGAAGTTTTAAGAGTTGATTATTGAAGATAACCAAGAATTTTTATTTGGGTTGATAGTTGTTAATTTTTCACCTTTGGATATAAAATATTCTTATTAAAACAAATGAATCCATCATTCCAGCAAAGAACAAAGCTAATCTACCTGAAAAATATACTGACTGCATTTTGAAACAGAATTCACTGGATTTATGTTCTAACCCTAAGCTTGGTTGGAATCTGCTTGTAAGACTTCTCCTTTACTCTCCCACTGGGCTGCTCCCCATTTTTCTGGACCATCTCCTGCTTCCTGGCACTTAGCATTTCCACTTGTCTTGATTATTATTTTAATGTAAAATGCTTACATTAAAGATTCAACTCTAAGTTTTGTTAAGTGTCAACTATGCCTGTGCTTACCATTTACAGACCAAAAAAAAAAAGGTCATTTAAGCATGAAAAAATTAATGCATAAAGAAATGTAGGGGCATTTTAATGGTAGTGTGAGTCTCTCTACAGAACTTCTATGTTCCAGCAAAAATGAGTATAAAGCAAATCCTGTTTTCCAATTAACTCTTTTATATGTTTTTATGAAGATAAACAACTGATTATTTTGGTTAAACTGACCAAAGCAAAATGTGTTGGGCCATTGATGCAAATATGTAATATTATATAAGATGTAAAGAATATTATAGCACTTTTTGGATATAATATCTACCATTCATTGAATACTTATTGTACGTTGAACCTATGATAAGTGCTTTATACATTTCATTTGATCATCACAATAACTTTACAATATCCAAATTGTGATATCATTTAAATAAGTGTAAGAAAATGGTCTTTGAACTTTGAAGTCAGAGATTCCTGGGTTCAACTCCCATCTCCTCCTTTTTTTTTTTTTTTGAGTTGGAGTCTCACTCTGTCACCCAGACTGGAGTGCAGTGGCTGTTCCTGGCCACTGCAGCCTCGACCTGCTGGGCTCCGGCGAGCCTTCTGCCTCAGCCTTCCAAGTAACTGTAACTACAGGCACACGCTACCACGCCCAGCTAATTTTTGATTTATTGTAGAGATGAGGTCTTGCCAAGTTGCCCAGGCGGGTCTCGAACCTGCAGGCTGAGGCTATCCACTCACCTCAGCCTCCCAAAGCCCTGACTTATAGGCTGAGCCACCAAGTCCGGTTCCCATCTCCTCCATTTACTATCAGTGAGACCTTGAGTACATTACTTAACTTTTCTAAACTTCAGTTTTCTCAACTATAAAAAATAAGAAGAATAATAACATACACTTCATGGAATCATTGTATTAAAGACTATAAGTAGAGTATTTTGCAAAACTCCAGGTATGTTGTAGATGCTCAATAGCTGTTAGCAATTTTTCTTTATTGTTAATACTGATGAGAAAACTGAAACTTGAAGAAGGTAAATAATTTGCTTAAGGCCACACAGCAAATCAGAGGAAGAACTCAAATTTAAACTTAAGTTTCTCCAAGTCTCAGTATCTAGGAAATATTGCAAGAGCCCATGAAATTACTGGGGAGTGAACCAGGGAAGGATAAATTGAGATGAAAAAGAAAGACTATATGTGTATGAGATATATTATAAAGAAAAATATCATTTATAAGCTATAATATAGTGGCAGAAAGGTCATGAATAACCTCAAGGTTTTGATGCCGAATTACTGAAGAAAGGGAGCTTCTAGTGCCCTTGGACTGGAGCCCAGGAGCCTAAACCTGCTGTTGCTAAAATTTCCAATGATGTGTTACCTCAGCTGTAACTAGAACTATGTATAAGAGTCGGCCCAGCCGGGCTCGGTGGCTCAGCCTGTAATCCCGCGCCTTTGGGAGACTGAGGTGAGTGGATTGCCTGAGCCCGCGGGTTCGAGACCCGCTTGGGCAGCGAGACCTCATCTCTACAATAAAACAAAAAAAAATCAGCCGGACATGGTGGCGCATGCCTGTAATTCCGGCTACTTGGAAGGCTGAGGCAGAAGAATCACCGGAGCCCAGCAGGTCGAGGCTGCGGTGGCCGGGAGCGGCCACTGCACTCCAGTCTGGGCGACAGAGTGAGACTCCAATTCAAAAAAAAAAAAAAAAAGAGTTGGCCCATTCTGGGACTCTGGAGGCTGAATTTCCCCTGCTCCTGCTGCCACCATACCACCAGAAACTCAAGCAATAACTGTGCTCTTGAAACCAGAAGCAAAGAAAATAAAAAAAAAAACACCGCTTCTGTCTTTTCTCCCATTTTTAAATGTTCCAACAGCTTCTTCTACTGGCAGAAATCAACTAACACTCAGCTGGCAAGGGTTTTCTGGGAAATGTAGTTCATAGGCTTCCAGGTCCAGCAATATAGAGAAGATGATAGAAGAAGGTCAGACTGAGAAACAAAAGATAAATAATCAGCATAAGAGGAAACATTATAAGAGAAATTTCAGGAGATGAAAATGGTTTCAGAGGATATAAGTTGCTTTAGTTATGAATAACATATCAACAGGGAAAGGTAAATGCTTCTGCTCTCAGAAATACATTAAAAATAGGATGCATTATTTGTTGAAATAGACCTATAAAAGTTAATTAAATTTCATTACCTATGATCATGTTTTGACATAAAGGAAAAGCTAATTGAAGTAAAATATAATAAGTATAACAACTAGGTAATATGCACATATCAACTCCTACATATTTCTCCTGTTATCAGGTGCAACTTAAAAGAATTACATTTTCATTCATCCATAGAACCTCTAATAATTGAGAGGGAGTCACTTGAATGATGATCTGTGAGTGTATAAACTGTAATTCTGTTCTACTTCCTTTCATAAGATGCATATAGTATTCTTAGAGAATGGAACACATGCTTTGGCATGAAAACTTCTCAAGTGACTAGACTTTTTCTAAACTTGGTGATAAAGCTCTTGACTTTTTTCTTGTACCAGAGAGGAAAATATGGAATAACTACTGACTAATTTCTGAGTATTCATCTTCCTCTAGACCTAGTTCTTCTCACATTATTGACTTCCTTCTCCTTTTCTTTGTAAGTTAAAACAGAAAGCACCTGCATCATGAGACTCTTAGTCTTGCAAACAGATGAGGGATGCTCTTAGGAAATTTTCCACATACCATCTCTTCCATTACCTGAAAACTGTACAACGAAGTTCAGAATCTACAGCTGAAAGAGCTATCTTTTTAAAAAAAAATTCCTCTAATATATTTACATTGTTTTGAATGGAATAGGGGAGTCTTTTCTGTTTTCATCCTTACACCAAAATTTTTAATGATCTTGCCTTCTGTAATCTTCATTGTCTGCCTTAGTAACTATGGGGCAAATACAGCTAACAGCATAGGAATTTTTCAACCAGTATCAATTGTTTAGCTCTTTGCCTGCTTAAAAACTTATATCAGTCCGGGCTCGGTGGTTCAACCTGTAATCCCGTGCCTTTGGGAGACTGAGATGAGTGGATTGCGAGCCCGCGGGTTCGAGACCAGCCTGGGCAGGCGAGACCTCATCTCTACAATAAATCATTAAAATTAGCTGGGCGTGGTAGCGCACGCCTGTAATTCTGGCTCCTCGGAAGGCTGAGGTGGAAGGATCGCCAGAGCCCAGCAGGTCGAGGCTGCAGTGGCCGGGAGCGGCCACTGCACTCCAGTCTGGGTGACAGAGTGAGACTCCAACTCAAAAACAAAACAAAACAAAAAAAACTTACATCAAGTTCTTTACTTGCTTTGAAGACTTCCCTGTCTATTACAACTTAAAATGATCTCTACTTTTATGGAAAAGTAGCTTTACAAAGGCAGCCAAAGCTTCATGTCATATTGGTTAGAATTGGACTGGGGAGGGTCTCCTGCCCTTATGTATCCAGGGAAGCAGAGGATGATGGTGAGCATGCCCACTAAAATGGCTTTACTCATTCCTTGCCAGCTCCCCATCTACATGACAAATCTTCCTAATCTCTGCCATAGCTCTTGTTCTCTTGGTTCATATCCTGGTTTTGAGTGTTCAAGACCCTCATGCTCAGTTCTACAAATCCCAGGCAATGGCCAGATGAAATGCCATCACAGTGATTGGGGCAGATCATAACAGTGCTCACCAGACTTGGGGCCTTCCTTCTTCATCCTGAGCATATTCTCCAGCCCCATTGAACCTAAATGGAGCCATGGGAGTGGTGGTCAATGGGGTGTAAGTAGATTCCTGACCTATAAACCACCCTCCCATATCCACGATTCTCTGCTCTCTTATTTTCCTCTTTTCCTGGGCAGATGCAGAGAATTCAGTCGATGGTCAAAAACTTGAACCATTTACTAGGTACAGCCTGAATCTCTGAGTCTGGCTTGGAGCAGAGCTGCCCGAACTATACCAGTAAAAAATTAATTATTGTTGGATTAAAAAGCTGAAAGGTATCATCATTATCATCATCATCATCATCATCAATCACCATCATCATCGCAGTTAGCCTTAATTTCCTGACTAACATATATATCTCGAAGAATACTCTTTTGCCAAATTGGAAATCTTAGCCTTAAAGAAACTAAGTAATTTGCTCAAAGACTCACAGCTAGTAAGTGGCAAACTCAGGTCTGCATTACTAGACTTAAATTTCTTTAACCTCACAGCTTATGCTGTTAACCTCAGGTCTGTACTCTGATTACCACTGTGTGGTTCTGACAGTGGAATACCTGGAGAAATGTTAGGTAGTTATGAAGGCCCTCTAGTTGAACAGCAATGTGAGATGAGAGAAGGAGGAAACTATATAAGGGACCTCTGGCTATTTTGCCAGTGTGCTTGCATCATCCTTCCACTTTAGTAACCTCTGTTTAAGAGTATCAACCACATCTTTACCAATTCTACCTGCAGCCAGCCTAATAAGATCAAGTCCTGCCTCTTATGCAGCCATGAAACCCAAAATGAGGATCCCAGGGATGTTGGAAGAAAAAAACCTAGGACCAAGTTAGTGTCCAAACCAGGTGCACTGCACAGGATCAAGCAGAGAGCCACGCTTCCACTTCAAGAAGACACATATTGGGTCTGAATTTTCTACTGGGTAAGTTTAGGAGGCACTGTCATTTTTCTATAAGATTAAAGAAACTTAAAGAAGAGGCAATGTATATTTTTTGCTTTGTTTTTTAAACTGTATGACTCTGTGTAAGCATCTGGTTTAAACTGGCATATCAGAGCACGCACACACAAATGGCCATTGTTTAGATTTCAGCCCATTGGTATTAAATTTGTCACTTTTGATCCATCAGAGCTTCAGCTTTTAGTTCTGGATCTCTATTTTCCCTTCCTGCTCGGGCTTCCTTGGTTTTAGCTCCTGCTCCAGGGACCGCTTTGTGTTCTTTAGGTTTCAGCTTTTCTCAGCCTCTGATTTTTGAAAGAAAAAAAAAAATTTTCCTTAGACCAACTTCATGGTATTGCTCCTCTTTCTTCGACCCCCTCCTTCATCAGAAAATTGCAGTCTTTATTTTTTTGTTTTCATAAAATGAAGATTAAGGCAACATTTTGGGAAAGACAAGCAATAGGAAAAATGGAAAATGGAATAAAAAGTTAGAATCTATGCTGCATCCTTTTTGGAGTACCACTAACCTTACAAAACTCTGTGGCTTTAAAACAGGTTCAGATTTAAGTTCTGCTTTATCTGCCAGAATTCTGTATCATTTGTCAAAGACTTAGTCAGAGCAAATGACTACACTCTTCAGATTCCATCAGCAATATGGAACGGGGACTCAGCCAGAAGCTAGTGCCTTTTTCCTTGCACTCCAAGTTGAGCTCACTCTTTACTGACGGTGATATTGGGAACTTGATGGGAAACCAGATGTTCCAGCAGCCTTTCCTGAATGCAGAGCTTCTATGATCAGAAAGCTGAGTGGCTATATTTGCATATGAAACTGTTTTCTATAGCAGTGCTGGGAATATTAAGTGAGGATGTTCCATGGAACTCTGGAGACTTGAGTCCTTAGCAATGATTTAGGAAGACCTGTTGCAAATGACTACAGTTAAATTAGCAAGCTGTGCAGCGGATGGCCTTGGTGTGGGCCTTCGGAGTGCCTCTCAAGTCAGTTAGAAATTATGGTCCTGATTTGTTCTCAGCGCTCCCTGGATGGATTAAAAGAGAACGAAGACCCTACCCTAAAGGAACTTTTAATTTAGTTGTGTAGGTAAGACATCCCCACAGGAGCACTACAGGGTGACATAAAAACAAGGTGACAGTATGGGACAGGCACTTATGTAAGAGCTAAAGAGACTGAAGGTGAAGCAAAAGTTGATTTCCTGTTTTCCATTTTATTTACTTAGAAATCTCAAACTAGAATTTTAAAAAAGAGGCAGCCTTATTAGACTACCTTTGCTGTTTATTTCCAATTTCCAGATGAGTGAGTCATGATTTTCAAAGCTGACAATAAGCCAAATGTGATGGCTTCTAATATAGTAGTTTACTAAGATACAAAGATGAAACATTAGCTGTTCTTTCTTTGTGAGGGAATTAGAATGGTACTTCTCTTGTATAAACCCCTCAGAGTGCTCTGTACTTACTCCACCCTAGTTTGAGATGTCCCTGAATCTTTAGTGTTTGAAGGCATCTGATGTCACCATTTATTTTATCTTCCTACCTCTATTTTCTTGCACATATATTAATATCTATATTCTCATTGGAGGCATTCTTTTTAAAGGAGAATTCAAAGTGGTTAAAATAATTATTCAGACAAAGTTGTTATTTTCCATTTGATTGGATTGACAAGTGTCAGGCTACCCAAAAGCATCAGCTCTAATGAATCATCTGGCTATATGTAATTCTGCTATAATCTCAGAATTTGTTTCATTCAGATATGAATGTTATACAACAAAGCAGGGAATACGGATCATACGCAAAATACAGACACAGAAAAGAGGTACAGTGAAAAAACGCTGTTCAGGCTCTGAAACAATGAGAAATTCTTTTGAAGGATTTTAGACAATGTGGAGAAACAGTTACCAAAGCCGCAGGAATGCCAGGTCTAAAGCACTGGCTACAGAATCTGAGTTTAAAGAGATGATGATGGATTACCCAATTCTTTCTTAAGACCCTTCTCAGAATCCCATGGTGAATGAAGCCCTGATCAACACGTTTTTCACAAGGTTGCAGTAGTCACTGAGAATGAACAAAGAGAGGGAGTTAAGTTGACACTAGAACTAAAGAGAATGAACTATGAAGATGGGCTCAGTTCCTTAATCTTTTAAAGATATTTTCCAGGTGGATCGACTGAGCAGTGTAACATTTCCAAACATGCAGATAAATCTCCTCATCTATCATGATGTCACCAATGACCCTAAAAATCTGCAGTCCATGGTTTATCATGAAAACACTTCATGGCTGCTTTATTATTTTCCATGATGAGGGGAAACTCAGGTTTTTGGAATTTGGGGCTTGCTCATTATGGGCTCAGGATGAAGTGCAAGTGTATTCGGATTTAACCTTCAGCATGTGGATGTTTGAGTATAAAACTACAAGGGTCTTTATTAAATTTAAAACCATGGGTTGCATGTTGAACGGCCTGCATTCCATCGCATTGTTTAAATTCATCAAATAGTCACTCTGGAATTATTTCTAACAATTGGGATGACTTCATTTGTGTTTGTTTTCCCTTTCTATTAATCCATGACAAACTGTGAAATTTGCCATTTTTACCATAACCAGGCCATGAAATTTGTCATCTCTCTCTGTAATTTACATGGAGCCTTGGCTATAGATACATTTCAGGCAGGATGATTGCTTTTCGTTTGACACAGAGGACAGAACAAAGGAGAGATATACACAGAATAGAACACAAACAAATTCAGAACAGACATCAGGAAGAACTTTATTTTCCCTGTGATGCTGTAAAGTTTGCTAAAATGTACTGACTGGTTCCCAGAGAAAAGGTTGATGGGACAAACTAAGGTACTATTGTCAAATCGAAGAAACAATGAAATAATACTCCAGGGAGAAAGGAGTACTTAAGAGTGGAGATGTCTTGACAAACTGGAATGAGTTGGAGGGATGTGGTAGAAAATTATCTGAGTAATGTGGTCGGGAGGCATTTGAATGTGGAATTTCAGAGGCAAGCCGCTATAACAGTACATGAGTTTTAAAGCTTGTTTACAAGCTATTGTTCATGAGATGGTAAATTTCCCCTCTCTGTCTATTCTCTCTCCTCCAAAGTGGAAAGTAAATTAGGTTCTTCCATGTCAGATGCATGAAAATTTTTCTGAAAAATTTGTGTTGAAAATTAGACTGGACATTTTGCAAGAAAGATCGTGTATCTGTTTCTAATGATCTTCTTGGTTGGGAAAAGGAAAGAAAGAAAAGAGTTCCACTGTTCATTTGCATGATTTTCAAAATACAGCATCTTCTTTGAACTGTGGACTCTGACAAGCTAGATTATTAAAACTGTGGCAATAGCTAACCAAGCCCTAAAAAGGAAGGTCACTAAGCCAAGCAGACGTGCTGTTTCTCCACTGTGGGTATGGCTTTGGTGCTGTGAATTTACTCAAAAGGACAAATGTGGTTTTCTTTGAGCGTATTTATGAGGTTAGACACAAAAGGGATGGGAAGGAGGAGATACCTAAGCCATAGTTCACTTCCCCGTATCCCCATTTCTTCCTGAGCAGAAGGAAGTGGGAGAGGGGTGGGGATCACATAATGGCATAAGCCCCAGGAGACTGGAAAGGAAATAATGATGCCTTGGGGTCTGTCGTAGTGCATTTAGGAATTGTTCTCCAGTGAGAGGCCTCTTTTGTTTTCTAGGATGTGAAGTGTTTATGGAAAGTGGATTGTCTCTTTCTTTTGGTTAAGATGTGAAGGAGGAGGTGACTGTAGAGATGGAGATGAGTCAGTTGCTTTAACCAACACGTGGTTGTCTGCCCCTGGTGAATAAGAATTGCATGGATAATAGGAAATCTCAAAGCCACATTTAATTATCTGTTTTATTTCTCCTTTCACTTTGACTCCTAATCACTGAGGGAATAGGAGGTTTTGATTCCTTCAGTTGTCTTTATCAGTGCATAAACATCTTGCCATTGGCTCATTCTTAACACTTTTCTACCCATTGAAAAGCTGCCCTGTTAGCACAAATAAATAGCTGATTTTAATGCTTATTTTGGAAAATACAGAAGAAAAAAAAGAAAAGCACAATCATGTGAAATCTTCCTACACCCCAGGAATAATTACTGTTAACATGTTGACATACTTCCTTTCAGCAATTTTTTCTATGCCCACTTATTTTTTACATAATTGAGTTTCAATTACATATAGAGATACAAATTATATTTATTTATTTATTTAAAGTTACAGTTTCCAGAACCTATCAACTATGTGAGGACTTACTGTGTATCACATGTTCTCTGAATTTTCTATTTATCGTTACCAATTATCTTTATTAACTCATTTTATCATAAGTATTTCTCTGTAATGCTGCAATTTCTTCCAAAGTATAATTTTTGATAGCTTTATCTTATTCCATTATGTAAATGCATTAATATTGCCTTTAGATTCCCTTGTGAATAAATCTTTTTTGGTTGCATCTACTTTTTAATGATGATAAATTCTGTAATGGTCATATTGGTGTATATTTTTGTTTGCATTTCTGACTACTTTCTAGGATATATTCCTAAATAATCAATTGCTAGGTCAAAGCATATAGTTATTTTATGACATATTTTTGCCAAATTGCATATCAGAATGATTGTGCCAATTTACATTAATAACAGCTTATTGACTTCACTCTCACCAGCACTGAATAGCCCCATTTTAAAGAACTCTTACTCTGATAATTTTATAATCAAAAAAGTGTACATTGCCTTATATGCACTTTTGTGATTGACGGTTTAGCTGAACTTTATATATTCCATTTATTGTAACTCATGGTATTGCGGTAGCTGTGAGAAGGGACCTCCCAGGTCACCTACTACAGGAGCACCATTGACTGAGGCTCCAACTGCAGCACTTTAAAATCCATTGCCCTGTTTGTGCCAAGCCATGCCATAAATGTATTGCTCCCACCAATGACTAAGTGTGGTGGGGCGACTGAAGCAGACAAATCCTTAGGAGACACAGAACTCCTTTGTCAGCTGACTTTGTCTAAAGCACTCCCTTATGACTTTGTGACATTTCTTTCAAGAGTCGGCAACCCAGTCTTCTCCCCATCTCTGATGACTCTTCCAGTTTGCCTGGCTCCCTCCTCATTCCCTTTCACTCGGGCATTTCTCCTAATGTCATGCGCTGAGCTGTGTTCCCTCAAAATTCGTATACTGAAGTCCTACCCCCAGTACCTCAGAATGTGGCCCTATTTGGAGATAGGGATGTTGGGGATGTAATTAATTAAAATGAGGTCATACCGCAGTAGGATGGGCCCCTAATTCAATGATGATGGACGTCAAGAACACCATGTGAAGATGCAGATGCTTAAGAGGGACGATGGAGTGAAGACATAGGGAGAACACAAGCCAAGATGTGTCTGAGACCACCAGAGACTGGGGGAAAGGTATGGAACTGATTCCCCCTCGTGGCCCCAGGAGAAACCCTTTCTGCCAACACTTTGACTTCTGACTTCCAACCTCCAGATCTGTGAGATAATAAATTTCTGTTGTTTAAATTAGCCAGTTTGTGGTATTTTGTTACAGTAGCCCCAGGAAACGAATATACCTAACACAGTTCTTTTGCTGTCAATCCTGTCTTATCATCTGCTTCTTAAACACCTGAACTAAGACAAACTTTATATGAGCATTAATATGTTGAGTTTTAAACCTTTGTTATATTCTTGCAAATATTCTTCTAGTTTATATGTATTTTAATTTAGTTTATATTAATTTAATTGACAAATAATGTAAAATTTTATGTGTCTAGGTAATAAATAGTCCCACAGGTCTGTTTGTTTTCTTTCTTTTTTAAAGTCTTTTCCTGCTAGTGAGATGATAGACATTCATCCCTCTCTTCCCATACCTTTTCCCTAGTTTTTAAGGTTTGGATTTTACATTTAGCTCAGAGGTACATGGAAAACTTTGGCTACATAATGAAATATAAAGTTTATGGTATTATATACAATCTTTTCTCATTTCCATTCTCCTTCAAAATATATTTAACTGTTCCTCTAAATTATTCTCTCATATAAACTTCCTTTTTAGATGGAAGATCAACTTTTTTTTTTTTTTAAATTTCAATAGCCTTAGGGATATGAACTTTTGAAGCATTTTTTTCAAGCATGTTAAAAGACACAAAAATGCTGTTGGGGGTTGTATTGGCTATGTTTTAAACAAACGAGTCAATTTGTCAATAATTAATATGATTACAACATCTAGTTTTGCCATCTGAGGACATTATATCTCCAATTATTCAATAATTAGTTTATATTTTTCAGGAACTATTTGAAGTTTTCTTTACATAGGTCTCTTAAATTATTTTTAAGTATTTTATGAATTTTTCTTTTATAAATGTCATATTTTTAATGATATTTTCTAACCAGTATAAAGAAATTATTGATTTCCACATGGTTATATCATAGTCAACCACTTTTACTAAAATTTCTTATTAATTTCAATTTTAGAGCTTTAGCACATTAAAAAAATTCTCTGTGGTGGTAAATCTCATAGAAACTTTGGCTATGAGAGCTGGAAGACTCAAAGGTCATCCTACCCTCTCCTTTTATAGATGATACATCAGGGAGCCCCAGCACCATGCTCTAAACATTATGAAAGGAAGGCCCCAGGAAGGTTCCGCACCATCTTCCTGGAGATTCTTAAACCAAACATTAGACAGCAGCTTAACATAAAGAAATGATTTAACATTTGTGAATAATTATAGCGATAAAATAACAGCAACCATTTATGGAGGTCCAGGTACTCTGCTAGTGCTTTACATGGACTATCTCATTTTCTTCTTACAGCAATCATCTGAAATGCCATTGCTCAAGGTCACTGGCAAGTGTGTCTAACTGAAATTTCTGTCCTCTTCTCACTCCGCCAGGTGGTCCTTCTCTTCAGTCCTTTTTAGGAGCAGAAGAGAATTGCCAGGTGAGGATTCATCAGAGATTGACCAGAGTTCTGTGTTGTCCTCTGTCAAGATGCTTCTCTGTCTATTGCTAATGACTGAAAGAGTTGATTGGGGTTTTTGTTGCAGAGAACAGATTCCTCATCACCACCCCTATACAAAATACAAAATAATTTTTTAAAATCTAAGAACTATTTAAAAGATCTCATTAGGTAGGTAGGAATGCCTAAACAAAGAGAGTTGAATTGCTTAGTATATTTTGATTCTTAATTATCTACCTTATTGGAGACTTAAAAAAAATCAAGATGACTTGTGTCTAAAAAGAACTTGCATCTAGCATCATGGAACCATCATGATGAATGAATGGAACTTGGATATCATCTGTCCCTATTATGTGATGCATTTCTCTTATGACTAATTTGTCTGTCTCTTCTGGGGCAACCTTCTAGTTAATAGAGGCCCCCTTTTCCCTAAAATCTTCCTCCTGGTATCTTCTACCCACTTCTACCAAGTGCCTCTTATAGTCACACAGAATAAGTAAAATTTCTTTAAATACTTGAAAACCATCATGTGATACATTCACCTCTCTCAGTAGCATCTCTTCTTTTCCTCTGGCCCCTAGTTTCCTCAAGCATTTGTCATCTTCTGAATGTGGTTCTCTTTGTCAATATCCTTAAAATGTGGGTCTAGTGTGGGACAGAGGGATTAGGATGTGGTACCAACAGTACCCAAGAGAGAGGGTATATTCTGTTATTTGATCTGGATATTATGCTTTTACCAATATAGTCAAAGACATGATTAGCTTTTTGAACAATTGTACTTTATGGTTATAGTCTCAACTCCCAGGCAATTTTTAATTCTCTACCCTGCTCCCTTTGCTCTTCTATCAGTCTTTTCCATTTTAGTAAACAGCCCTATGATTCATTCAATTTCTTCACTCAACACCAGGATATCATTCTTGGTTCCTTCCCATTAAGCAATTGTTATGTCCTATGTGATCTCCCTTCAAATGGTATTAGTCACCTTCATCACCACCACCCTAGTCCAAGTCACCTCCATCATTTTCCTGGGCAGATGGAATAGCCCCTTAACTTGTCTAGAAATTTTCTGTCTGGAATCCACAGCAAAGAAATATTTTAAAATTATAAATCAGATTATGACTCTTTCCTACTCAATTTTTATGGTATACAGCACAATGTTATAGGATATATAGAGATAGTAAAATGGCTACTCTAGTGAAGCAAATTAGCATGTCCATTATCTTTCTTTCTGTTTCTTAAACACACCAACTGCCTTCCTTAATCAAGGCTGTTGTACATGCTGTCTCCAATGCCTGGAATGTGCTCTCTATCCTTGGTTGGCTGTTCCCTCAATTTGTTTTTGCTCAAATGTCACCTATTCAGAAAGTTCATACTTGATGATTCAATCTAAAACACAATCCCTGCATCTTTCTATAGTCACATTCTATTTCCTTACTCTGTTTTCATTTTCTTCCTGCTACTTATCACCAGCTGCCACTCTATGTTTATTTGTTCATTTATTTAATTTCTGTCTCTACCCCTAGAATGTCAGCTCCATCAAAGTAGAAACTTTGTCTTATTTTCTGCATAAAGATGCCGAAAGCAATTCCAGACATTACTAGGTACCACCAGACACTAGTAAATTCCTGACACATATTTGTTAATAAATGAATTATTGAATAATGTATTATATTGAGTTTGAGGTCAAATAAACTCTTTAGTCATCTTTTTTCTAGGATATCCTCTATCATTGTGGTTTTCTAACGAGTTCAGTAATTTTATTGTGACTGCATTATTTATTCTGAGCTACGGGATTTAATTCATTCCTTGTAGCTTGCTAGTTTTATATTTTCCTCTCTTGGCTTAAGCTCTGCTTTATCTTACCTAAGCTTTTCATACTTTCCTTTCTAGTCTGAATATCTTTCTCTTTGAGAGTTAAGAGGAAATCTGGGACATTCTATTTAATTTTGATACACATCAATTATTTCCAGTCAATAAACTCAGCAGGCCTTGTCTTCCCACTCTTATTTTATTTGTTTTTTGTTTTCTTTTGAGTTGGAGTCTCACTCTGTCACCCAGGCTGGAGGGCAGTGGCACGCTCCCGGCCATGGCAGCCTCGACCTGCTGGGCTCCGGCGATCCTTCCGCCTCAGCCTTCCGAGTAGCCGGAATTACAGGCGCGCGCTACCATGCCCGGCTGATTTTTTGATTTATTGTAGAGATGAGGTCTCGCTGCCCAGGCGGGTCTCGAAACCGCGGGCTCAGGCAATCCACTCACCTCAGCCTCCCAAAGGTGCGGGATTACAGGCTGAGCCACCAAGCCCGGCTCCACTCTTATTTTATAATAACAAACTGAAAAAATAGCTTTCCTTCTAAGCATTTTCCCTACGTTTCACCTCTTTCTGAGCTCACTTCATTTGGGAAAACAAGCCTAATATATGTAAAACAATGAGAAAATAATTTAAGATGCTTTACGTCTAGGTAATATGGCACATAGCCTCTAGAGCTCTCAGAAAATGGAATGATCCTAGAGAGTTTGCAGAATTAGAAAAAGTTTGTGTAGAAAGCTTCTCAAATTTTAAACATGCTGGCCTATGTGAAAGAATAAAGTAATGAATTTTTAGGAAGAGTGTGATGTTATAGACTTTTTTTTTTAATTTAGCAGGGCTGGATGCTGATAATTCTGTCAGATCTCATGTCTTAACGGTGCATAACTTTCTATCATCAGCCAAAAAGACATTAAGGTCCATGTGAGGTCAGGGGTAGTATGACAGAGCATTCAAACAAAGTTTTCAGGTCAGCAGACAGCCTTGGATGTACTCTGCGATGGTGAGGTCAATAACATCACAGCAGAAAGCATAAGCAAACCATGTTGAGAGATTAATGGTTTGCTACTCTCCTAGTCCAGAGACTCAGTGACAATTTTCCCTAAATAACTTCACATTTAAAGAGTAGAAACGACAAACACACAGTGTTTGTGCCCAGATATATATTAATATATGTGTGAACCTATTTAAATGTGTGCATACTATAAATATACATGTCTATTTTTACCATAGGGGAAGAGGCTCGCTCTTTTATTATCAAGTAATTTTTTTTTCTATCTTGTTTTATCTATCAATAAGGCCCTTATAGTCTTCAAAGGCCTTGTGAAGCTCATTGTAATGGGTCTAAACAAAAGAGAAAAAAATAAGATTTTGTCATGGAAGCATTTGAATGAGAAGACCCTTTAGATCTAATCACATATTGATTCAGAGCACAGGAAGAAACTCAGGAAGACAGTCTGGGGTGGGAAAGGGGTCTGCCGGACACCCTTGAGGGATTTTTTAAAAAATAGTGGCAGTCCAACGAATTGGCATAGCTGGCTGATGGGTGATAAACATTATAGAGCATGAAAAATATACCACATGACTAAGTTTTACTTTTTTAACAACTGTGCAGTTGGGCTGACCTAACTCTCATTTCCTGTTCCCATTATGACTGTTAGTCCCAATCCCTCCCACATTTGTACCCAGACATATCTTATTCTGCTGCCTGTCTGCTCATGTGGGCTCTGTGGTGACCTCATCCTTGAGAAGAGGCCTGCAAGCTGTGTTCAAGATGAACAGCCCCTGGCAAATGGGGATGTGTGCCTTGAGTGCACAGCTGGGGGATTGCTCCAGCCGTCCCTGGCTCATTGTACTGCGGTGGGACTTTACAAAAGGTTTTCAACATATGTTTGTCTGGATATTTTCAATACTCATATACAGCTCTGTTTTAAATATTTAACCTCATATGAGAATGTCTGGGCTTCCTGAAGTTATTCCTGTGACTTATAAAAGAGAAGAAATCTGATCATACAAATGGCAATAGAATGATCAAAAGACCAAATGGTAATGCACTCATTTGCTATCCTTTTATGTTTTTGGACTTTGTATGTAGAGAACTTAGCTCTCAGCTGTAGCCCAACTTGCCAGTCAATTTGCCAATATGTGTTTATTGAGCATCATAGTACTGAGTGCAAAGGTAAATGCAGAAAAGTAAGAGTCTTAAAAACCCTCTCTTCAGGCATACAAGTCTAACTGTGAAACACTATTAACTGGTAGGGAGTGGCATTATATCATACTAATAATAAACAGATTCTTCTGAGTGTTTACCAGAAGCCAAGGTTTAGTGTCATCTGTAAATGTATCATCCCGTTCCCTCATAACAATCCTATTAGGTAGGTGCTGTTTTTCTCCCCATTACTCAGATAAGGAACCGGAAGTTGGTGTGACTGAGGAACTTGTCTAAGGGTGAGACCACTCTTCCAGGAGAGCCAGGATTCATACCTGATTATTTCTGGGTTCACAACTGGATAAGGCTCTAGAGCTCAACACAATAACCACAGTACAGCGTCTCTCTAGTGCTGGCTTCTGTAGTGCACAGAATCAATTATTCTGGAGTGAAGAAGAAAAGACTGGTATGGGTTATAGTCATCAGTCGATCTCTCCCACTTGTTACACGGGAGTGGAACTTAGGCTTTCATCTGGGTGATTTGGAGCAAATCCACATTAGAATGCCTCATGTTGACTGGTTCAAGGGTAAATTCCTCAATCTGTCCCCTTTAAGTAAACTAAATAACATTAGCACAAGTGAATATATAAAGTGATGGAGGCTTTGGTTTTTGTCTTTTTTTTTTTTGAGTTGGAGTCTCAATCTGTTGCCCAGGCTAGAGTGCAGTGGCATGCTCACGGTCACCCCAGCAACAACTTGCTAGGCTCTGGCGCTTCTTCCACCTCAGCCTCCCAAGTATCCGGAACCACAGGTGCACGCTACCACGCCTGGCTAATTTTTTATTTATTGCAGAAACGAGGTCTTGAACCCATGGGCTCAGGCAACCATTCACCTCGGCCTCCCAAAGTGCTGGGATTGCAGGCTGAGACACTGAGCCCGGTCCGTTGTTTTTAATTCCAGTCCTGCCATCAAACCTATTTTATATTATGTGGATAATTACTTTGCTTCAGCTTACAAGTCAAATCCACATGGAAAGTGAAGCCCCCGTGAGTTACTTTACATTTTTGATTTTTCTTTGTAATATCTTCGTAATTCTTTATTATAGTATAGAGATTAAGAGCAGCAACAGCTTTGGAATCATAATGCCTGCATTTTAATCTTGCTATATACTTACTGGTAGTGGATATACCCTCTCTGGGCCTCAGTTTCCTTATCATCTGTTTCTATCTTATTGGATTGTTGCAAGGATTAATAAGATACATAAAACTTTAGAAAAGTGGCTGGTACCAAGTCAGTACTTAATGTATACTGACATTGCTGTGAGGTGATAGTTGTCAATGGGGATGATCAGACATATCTTTCCTCTCCCTGTGATTAGCAGCATAATAGGTGTTCTCTAAATATTTGTTAAATGAAAGATACAAAGATTTTGCTTACAACATGAGCTGAACCTTTGATGCTAAAGTGACAGTCATAACATGAGTCTGAGTTCTGAGGAATCTTTCTATTACAAATACAATGTCAGAACTGTAAGAGGTCCATAGACGTCTTTGGATTTAGACCTTTGGGACTTACCAGTAGGCAAACAGAGGCCAGAGATTCACAGTACTCCAATGGTGAAGCCTTGGCAAAGTTTTTATTTCTATCTGAGAGAAGCTAATGGCAGGGGTTCTCAGACTTGCAATACCCCAAGGCAACTTCAATTAGTTAATTAGATGTCATGTCAAATTCTCAAAGCACATTCAAAGAAAAATTTATCTCAAAATTTTTTTAGCTTAGTAGTAAACATTGGCCATGTAGCATTCCTCTGTTGATGATAATCAGTGAGACCAAACAGGGCTGCCATACTACCTCACTCCAGGACCACAACTTCCATCGTTACTGTCATTGACAAGAATGGCGTCCCTTGGGATTGTATCATGCACAGTATGGTTCTAGCAAATGAAATGTGGGTCATCATAGCTGGGGAGAGTTGGGAATTACTGGCAATGGACAGTTCTCAAACCTTTTGTGTTGGTTATGAGAGCAGGTACAGCCACTTTGTGACTTGGGTATCATTCCTAGTGTTAAAAACAAATCAAGACAAAACAAAAAAATCCTAAATAGACATTATTCAGCAAATAATTACTAAGGTCTATGATCCAGAAACTAACTCAGGAAACTACTGATGCCCTCCTAGAGCTGTCATCATTATGGGAAGCATACACAGTTTAGAAACAACAGGTTGGTTTGATAGAAACAATTAATTTTAATTATGTGACGCCAACAACTACTTGAGCAGGCAATTAATGTTTTGGGTTTTTTGTTGTCGTTGCTATTGTTGTTTTGAGTTGGAGTCTCACTCCGTTGCCCAGGTTGGAGTACAGTGACATACTCACGGACATCCCAGCATCGACCTGCTGGGCTCTGGCAATCATTTCACCTCAGTCTTTCAAGTAGCCGGAACTACAGGCACATGATACCAGGCCCGGCTAATTTTTGGATTTATTGTAGAGATGAGGTCTTACCAAGTTGCCCAGGCTGTTCTCGAACTCGTGGGCTCAGGCAATCCCCTCACCTCGACCTCCCAAAGTGCTGGAATTACAGGCTTGAGCCACCGCACCCAACCCAATTAATGTTCTTAACAATGTCTTTGTGTGTGTCATGGGGTAGGGCAAAATGTAAGTATTACTTATACCTGAGAATATACCTCACCGGGAATCTTTTTTTTTTTTTCATAGCTCCTTGGCTTCATTTTCCTTTTAAGGATGGGGTCTGTATTATTCTGTCTTAATGTGATGGAGCAGCCAACAGAATAATTTGAGGTCTTGGATGAAAGAAGTTGCTATGAAAAATTTGAAACTGCCAAATAATGCCTTAGGTCTCAACAGTGCCTCTCTATATGCTCAAAATTCCAAATTTTATGTAATATTTAACATTGAATGATTAAGTTGAATTAAATCATATCAAAGACTATAATACGAGGAGGATACCCCCAAAATCAGAATTATCTTTTGGAAGGCAGGCTCCTTGTAGTACACTTGGAATTTGTTCCTCTGAATCAAACAGTCAACCAAAGTTTTTAACTGGAATTTTCTAGAATGTTGCAGTATGATTTGTGGAAGAAATATTCTGAGTCACGACAAACAGGTGACTAGTTCTTCCCCCATGACAATGCACTTGCCCACATCGCGCTGTGTAAGCAGCTTTTGACCAAAAAGACATGATTCCTGTGCCCCACCCTCCCTATCCACCTGTTCTCACTCCAAGGGACTTTCTTTTATTGTTTCCCTGGATGAAAAAAATCCTCAAAGAGAAATGTTTTGCTGATGTGGAAGAGATGAAACAAAAAAATAGCAGAAGCATTAAAAGGCATCAAAAACTGTTTTGAGCAGTGTATTGCATCAAATGTACTTTGATGGTGACTGAAGTTTAAATATGTGAGATTAAATACACAATTTTAAAATAAATTCTGAATTTTTGAGGTCCCCCTTGTGTATAACATACATATAAATATATAATATATATTTTGCATTGAGGTCTTACTCTGTCACCCTGACTGGAGTGCAGTGGTATGATCACCACTCATTGCAGCCTCAACCTCCTGATTTCAGGCAATCCTCCTACTGCAGGGTCCCTAATAGCTGGGACTACAGGTGTGCACCATCACACCTGGCTAATTTTTTATTTATTTTATTGTTTTGGAAATGAGGCCGCACTGTGTTGCCTAGATTGGCCTCAAACTCAACTGATCAAGCAGTCCTCCTACTAGGCCACCCAAGTGCTTGGATTACAAATGTTAGCTATCTTTCCTGGCCACTATAATATTTTTATAACTCATTCATGTTCCTCACTCTAAGCCACTCCCCCAGTCTACCCACCATACCCAGTACAATTGCAGCCTTAGCTCCATAAATGCATTTAAATAAACAATTAACATTTTATTTTTCTCTGAAGTAAGTTACTTATCCCTTTGCTTTTCAAAGAGGTATTTTAAAAAAGAAGTTTGGACTATAGCTTGTGGTGCCATTTTTATAGTTCTGTTGGCCAGGACAAAAAAAAAAAAGAAAAAGAAAGAGGGAGGGAGGGAGGGAAGGAAGAAAAAAAGGAATATTTGAATCCAAGTGAACATTTTGATTGTTAAACCTCAAATATGTCTTGGCAGATTAAGATTTCAGAAAAAAAGACATGCCCAAGGTGACAACATGTAGACCAAGCTTTAGCCAGAGCCACCTGAGCTGTCAGGGACATTAAAGTTTATTAACAGGATCAATGTAAGATACACTAAAGAAGCCGGGCTCGGTGGCTCAGCCTGTAATCCCACGCCTTTGGGAGTCTGAGGTGAGTGGATTTCCTGAGCCCGTGGGTTCGAGACCCGCCTGGGCAGCGAGACCTCATCTCTACAATAAATCAAAAAATCAACCGGGCGTGGTGGGGCATGCCTGTAATTCCAGCTACTTCGAAGGCTGAGGCGGAAGGATCACCAGAGCCCAGCGGGTTGAGGCTGTGGTGGCCGGGAGCGGCCACTGCACTCCAGTCTGGGAGACAGAGTGAGACTCCAACTCAAAAAAAAAAAAGAAACACTCAAGAATCATTACTCATTCCTGTGAGTCTCTCAACCACAGTCTATCATTTCACAGTTCTTAGAAAAATCTTCTCATTGATGTTGGGGTGTTGCTCTCAAGCTGAGAGCCTGAGGCCTTTAATTGAAAGGCAAATATATTGGTTTTATATCTTGTGCTTTCTGGAGAGTGTAGGTTTTTTGTTTGTTTTTGGCTCGCTTTTTTTAAAAGTGACAATAGTGAGAAAACGGGGGTGGGGGGAATCCACTCACCTGTGACTATATTAAACCTAACACCAGCTGTTCATAACATAACACATAATTCCATCCTAGGAGAAGTCTTTAAACATACGAAAAGGAAGTCTTTATTAGGTGATTAGCAAGCAACTGGGTGAAATGCTACACTTGCTTTTGATGGTGTGAGTGTTATCTTTTGCAAGGGATTGATATTATTTTTTGACTGTTTTCTTAAAGATTCATTTCTTAAAGATTAATTCATCACATCTGAATTTTGAGGGATGGGAGGCCTGTGGTCCTCTGCGGGGAAGACAAGCCTGGCTAAGCTGCCTTCCTCACCTGCTGAGGGGGCTTGTTCTCAGGGGAGACAAGCTGAGTCCTTGAGCAACCTGGTCACACACTTAGTGTTTCTGTGCTGGTTTATAGTGAGGCCTGAATTTCTTCTTTGCAGGCAAATTGAACCCTTAAGAGGGTAAAGGCAAGCAAATGAGACTCCAGAGGGCTGCCCCTTTGGGAGAAACAGGGAGACTGTGTAACTCTCATAGTTCCAGGAAGAATGGTAAAATTGGCATAGGCTGGTGAAATTGCCTGTGGACCGGGTTAGTATTTGACATTTAGTGGATATGTTAGTGGGTGGTCGTGTTAGTCAGGGTTCTCCAGAAAAATAGAGCCAATAGGATGTATATACATGTATAGAGAGATTTAATCTAAAGATTTGCCTCACGTGATTAGAAAGGCTGGCAGGGTGGGATGGAAGGTTAGGAACCCAGGGAAGAGCTGATGCTTCAGTTCAGGTCCAAAGGCCAAGTGCTGGCAGAATTTGTTCTTTTTCAGGAGAGGTCAGTCTTTGCTCTGTTGAGGCCTCCAACAGATTGGACGAGGCCCACCCATACTAAAGCAGGCAACCCAAAGTCTACTGGTTTAAATGTTAATCTCATCTGAAAAACACCCTTACAGAAACATCCAGAATACTGCTTGCTTAAACATCTGGGCACTGTGATCCAGACAAGTTGACACATGAAATTAACCAGCACTGCCAATTACTTGTCAGCTAGGCTAAATATTATATATTTGCATAATATCAAATTCCAAAGTGTCTTGAGAAGACATGTCAAGGAAGGAGTACAGTGAACATATAGGTCAAAACCTTTAAGTTAATATATTAAAGCCTAGTCAATAAAAAATTGGATAACACAGGTTGAACATCCTTTATTTGAAATGCTTGGAACCAGAGGTGTTTCAAATTTTGGATTATTTCAGATTTTGGAATATTTGCATTATATATACTTACCTGTTCAGCATCCTTAACCTGAAAATCCTGAAATGCACAAATGAACTTTTCCTTTGGGTGTCATGTTGGTGCTCAAAAAGTTTTAGATTTTGAAGCATTTCAGATTTCAGATTTAGGGCTACTCAAACTATAATAATAGGATATGCACTTAAACAATAAAACAATAGCTAATATTTATTTGATCCTTTTCCGGAATGCTTGGTTCCTCACAAAACTCTATGAAGTAGTGAATACCCTGGAATTGATAAACTGTGTTCAAATTCCAGCTCTACCTCTTACTGGCTGTGTGGCATTGCCAAGTCCTTTACCCTCTCTGTACTTTAGTTTTCTTACTGAAAAAAATAAGAGTAATAATAGCACCCACTGCTGAGGATTATGTGTAAGATTAAATGGATGCTCTTATACCAAGTGTTTAGAATAGAACCTGACATACTAAAGGCACTCAGTTAAAGCCATTATTATTAGAGGGGATAATAGAACAGAGAGATGGTGAGGGTGTAGATGTGAGATCTATTTGAAACCTAGAAGTGGTAAATTTGCTGTGTATCCCTGCATGCTAACATCCAGCCTACTTAAGAACTGATAAATGAATATAACCTTCCACTGAAGTTTTAAGAACCCGAAGTTCCATTGGAAACTCCACATTCTAGTCTCCCTTGGCAAACCTGATGATCAATTTTGCTAAAGAAGAATGTGAGGGGAAGTCTAGCACTTGTCATGTGTCTTCTTTAATACTGTCACTTTTGGTTATCGAGTTTGCATTAAGTAAAACCATCTTATGCATGGAGTTTTTTTCTAGGGGTGATGGTAGGACAAAGTGTGGGGCAGCATAAATGATGCCCAGACCTAGCAACCCAAGATAATCTCAGATGGGCCATCCTGGGGAACTTCACAGGCCTGAGCTTCCCCAGATTTATTTTATCATTTCTCAGGTTACAGGTATTGTCTTGCGGAAACATGTTTTGACTTACAATAACACTGGGATCTCCATACTGAAAATCAATGTGTATTTAGTTTCACTTGGAGAATCTCAACAATGGTAGCCTAAAACACACTTTAGTTTGCTCCTGTGCAATTAAAATTAGACAGGGCCAGGTGCAATGGCTCACATCTATAATTCCAGCATGTTGGGAGGCCAAGGTGAGAAAATTGCCTGAGTCCATGGGTTTGAGACTATCCTGGGCAACTTGGTGAGATCTCATCTCTACAATAAATCAAGAAAAATTAGTCAGGCATGGTGGCACATGCTTGTAGTTCCAGCTACTTGGAAGGCTGAGGCTGAAGGATCACCTGATCCCATGAGGTTGAGGCTGCGGTGGCAATGAATGTGCCACTGCCTTCCAGCCTGGGCAACAGAGTGAGACTCTGACTCAAATTTAAAAAAAGTTAGACAGACCTCATATTTCCTGCAACTCAGTCAAGGACATTTTGGAGCCATGATAGTACAAGTCACAAGAGTACCATTGATAAGGTCTTTAGAATTAAGTGACTTCTTGATTTAACATCCTATTGCTGAGTTTCTCAGATTTTTCCACGCTTGTTTGTGAAACTGAGCTCATTTCTGAGTGTAGCTTCCATGACACCTTTATTTGGTTTCCTTTCCTTATCCAATTTTGCTTATTGCTCCATGCATGTATAAGTTTCTTTTGCATGGCACTTTGATTTATAAGAGATTTAAAAACTCCCTCAAAATTGTTTTCTGATCAGGAGAGAATGCTAAGAGAACACTCCCACCTGAAAACCCATGATGTCAAAAGCCTCATGCAGTTGTTTTCTGATTGTAGGCTCAATCTTTTTAACTGTAAGTACGAAAAACCAATAAACAACAACAAACAATTCTATGCTAATTAGGTTGAAATGTCTTCTTCAGTCTACCATGAAAACTGAAAAATCAGTCAGACCATCACAGAAGCCAGCAAATTCTTAGACAAATTGTCTAATGTGTTGACTACTCCACTTAGCATAAAGGTGAACCAGATATCATAAAGGTGACCACATAAGCCCCAACATGATGTTTTATTTGCTTGACTAATTTTAAAATCCTATATTCATGAGATAATTGGCAACTCATTCCTTTATAGATATGAATTATACAATTGTGATGGGAAAAGGATTTACTGAAGCTGACCTGCTGGAAATCTTTACTTTCAATCTATAAATTATAATGTGCTTGAGAATACAATAGTATAGCTAAATGCCAATATTTTGTAAAGAAGCAGAGAAATGTAAAGCAATATTACAAGTATTTTTGAGATATCTATCTATTTATCTATCTACCTATCTGACATTCTAAATCTGAGGACTCTGGTAAATGTTAAAATAATCAGAATTATGATTCCACTATTTTTTGCAAATAGTCCTCCAGATCATCATAGAGAAGTCCAACTATAACTTCAAATACTGCATTTTAGGATTTTTTTCCTCCTCTCCATATTTTATTTTGACATTGGGTCATATAGATTAATTTCTACTATTAAACAATTAGAAGAGTAAATAAAGTTAATGTCATAGACACTCAAGGGTCTGCTGAAGGCAATGGCTCATGCCTGTAATCCCAGCACTTTGAGAAACTGAGACAGGAGGATTGCTTGAGCCCAGGAGCTTAAAAAGAAGAAGAAATAAAAGCCGGGTGTGGTAGCATGCACCTGTAGTCTCAGCTACTCAGGAGTCTGAGGCAGGAGAATTGCCTGAGCCCAGGAGGTCAAGGCTATAGTGAGTTATGATCAAACTACTGCACTCCAGCCTGGGGAACAGAGTGAGACTCTGACTCAAAAAAGAAAAACAAAAAACAAAAAACAGATCAGTTTTGCCAGCTGTTATGAACTGTAAAAGGCGGAATGTGTGTGTACTTGTGTAATAAATTGCTCTGCATGATGATATAGCTGTTGTTATTTGCAGAAAACTTTATATTTTTGTTAGGTCAAGAAGCCTGTAATTCTTCCAGTGATCCCTGAACCTTATTTAATGCAGCAAACCACAAAAGGAGCTAGGTTGAACTTTGGAGTTTGCAAGTTGGAAAGTAATAACTTTTCCCATCACTTCTGTAAGTGACTTGTGCCATGTGATGAATGCAGACCCTTCCCTCACAAGGGTTTTCTGATATTATACACTTGTAGCAAATAAGGTTAGAACCTTTAAAATATAGCATTTAGTAATGTGCTGGAAATAGCTTCTTCTCGATTCCTTTAAAGGTCACCGCATTTGCTTTCCAGGCGTCGTTTTAGCTCAAACCTCTACCAAGTGGAACTGAGAACATGCTTGCCTTTGTGTCTTCAATTTTCCTGAACTTGAGAGGAAAATGGCAGGGTCTTTCACATAAAATAAGTGGTGTGTCTCTCTCTCTCTCTCTCTCTCTCTCTCTCTCTCTCTCTCTCTCTCTCTCTCTCTGTGTGTGTGTGTGTGTGTGTGTGTGTGTGTGGTGTATGCTCATGTGAGTTTAGATGTATAAATGTGTCGTCAATGTAATAAACGTTGGTTATAGAAATATGCACACTGCCATTTCAATTGGAAGTAAGGTTAGACTTGTATTGTCATCAGTCCTGAAGCCAAGCTTACGGGAGTGAAATTGGGGCAACAGCAACTAAGGGAAAGCAAACTCTGGAGAAACATTCAATTATTTGTGCTTTGCTTCTGCACTTTATGGACCACTCTTCACCAAACCAAAGTATGTTGACAAGACTCTAGCCAGATCACATTAATGTCAGTCTACAAACTTTGCTGCTATTCCACTGAAAAAGATAAACTTATTAAGCCATTGATATAAAGCAAGAAAAAATAGTCAACCACAGCATTGCTATTCACATTAGTATTGAGATGATAGACTAAAACAGGAGAATATGTCAGGAGGCAGTCAAGAAAGTTGGAATTTGTGTCAAGTGGAGACGATTTCTCAGAAAAAAGAGAACTTGGTCTAGTTTGTAAAATGTTCTCTGCATGTTACTTGTAGGTTCAGCAAAGTCTGTTAAGAGGGTTGGAAAAAATTCTGTGAAGATTAAATCAGTGCACAAAGAGAAAATTAGTATAGAAGAACTGACTGGATTGATAAACAGCATTGAAAAGCAGTTGAACTGGACAGATGACAGTTTCCTTAGAAGATTTTGAATAACTGAAGTATGCCCTCCATACAAGCACATGCAGAGGATTGTTTTAGTGGCAATAAGAAGTGAGCAAGAAGAGGAGCCCATAACTCACAGATAGAATAGCCTAGATCTGAGCATGGGATTGAGTGAAGATGGAGAAAATTGAATGATACGCAGAGGGAATTGCTTAGACCTGCAACTGTGTAAGAGGCAAGAGTGACAGAATGACATTGTCACTTATACTGGAACCTCAGAGGAAGAGAAAAGATTTGCCTTTTCCCCCTCCAAAGATAAGAAATGTGAGCAGTAATCCTAGCTAATAAGGAGAATAGGAGCCTGAAAGATAATCTACCTACCAGTTCCAGAGAGCTCTCATCTCAGAATCTAGCTCATGGATTATGATGGAAAGGCTTAAGGTCACACTGATTTTGGAATGGTAAATTGAGATGTCTTTAATCTTTTAGTGGAGAGATGATGCAGAAAGCCACTGACTGGAATCAGGAATACTGAGCTTTAGACCTGGCCATATCTTTTAACTGCAAGTTTTCTTTGAGCCTTTGAAAAACAAAAGAAATGAAGCAACAAATTTCTAAGCAAGCTTTTTATTCTATGTTTTATTCTGGATTTTGGCACACTGTTGCTTAAGACTTGACAATGGGGTATTGGTATAATCTCTGTGGATTTAGCCCTGATGGAAGCACATAACTCCTACAACCAGAGACCATCTTTTCCAATATCTGCATTTTGTAATATATATTGATTTGTATCAGATTTTGTTCAGGAGTGTTTCTTTCAAGATTGTTTGTAGTTGAGTTTGCTACAGAGGCACTATGTCAGCTGTGACAAGGATGAAAAAGAGTAAGGCCCTAGAAGACAAGGCGTGAAAAAAACAGAGACTTTGGAAGAATAATCACATTTTTAGCCTGCTTTGTTCATGTGGGACTTTCAGGAATGTGGGATGAGGTATGTTGATCAGTGAAGCATCCAGAAAAATGTCTACATCCTTACAAATGAGGGCACAGTGTCTATGCATGTCAACCCACACTTGTGCCGTTTATTTTCTTTAGCTTGGAAATGTTAGCTTGTGTGGATTTCAAAATAACACCCTGCCATGTGTACTTACTTTGTCTGGGTTATTTATTTGTTGTAAATGAAATGGTACCTCTCTGCAGGTTGGAATTTCCCAGGCACTTTTGAATATATACTATATCTAAAACATGGGAAGATATATGAATACATTGCCATGAATGATAGTTCAAATGCCATTCTCACTGGAATCTGATGAAGCTTTCAGAGTCAGCTGGTAATTTACAGGAGTGGAAAGTGCTAAACTATTCCCTGGAAATATAATCAGCAACATCCAAACTAGGGAGAAATCTACAGGACATATTCCCTAGTTACTTCAATCAAAACATTGTAAGACAGAAAAAAGAGAGATTAGTTGGAACGCACAAATTAAAAGAGACTTCAAATACGTATAAATGAATTGCATTGTGTGGATGTCATTTGCATCTTAGTTAAAAAAATCTAAAAATTATGACATTCCTGAAACAATTGTAAATGTGTACACCGACTAGATACTTAATAATCATTTATGAAATATTGTTAATTGTTAAGCTGTGATAATGGTATTTTTAAAGACTCATTATCTTTTAGAGATACATGTGATACATATTGAAATACTTACAGATGAAATGATATGATGTATAATTTGTTTTAAAATAATACAGCAGGGGAAGTGTTTTGAACCAGGATTGGTCATAAAATGATTGTCATAGCTGAATGATGGGTACACAACAGTTCACTGTACCATTCTGTGCTTAAAATTCTTCACAATGATAAAAAGTTTTTAAAAATGACATCAATTTTCATGGGGCATTCTCTTTGATTTTTGAACTTTATTAGCACTTCGACAAGTGACAGTTTCGACTATCCCTGAAAGAATGGGATATAGATGTTGTTCTTTGGGTAGGTGTTACTGATGCTGAAGTGGGGGAATATCACTAACAAAAGGAAGCATAATTTTTATTGTATCAATGGATCCACTCCACTCCCAGTTTCCAAATTTGGATCGGAATGGGGGGGCAGGTGAAGAGCCTTAACATTTCTGGCATTGGTGTTTCTCTCAGACAGTTCTTTCAGCCTTTTTGTAGAGCCTTCATGTTGTAATATATACTGATTTGCATCAAATTTTTTTCAGGAGTGTTTCTTTCTCCTGGCTGAGAAGGGCTCCTATACACAGATAAATCATAACATTTAGACTCAGTCTTAATTTTTTCTGGATTCCATGTGATTGCCAAGAAATAAATAAGCTTTAAAGAGGTTTAGGACATTGGAAATACAAATCAGGCAACCATAGCTATGACTTTTCTACCTTTCTCTTTCTGATGCCTATGGAAAGTTGGGGCGAACAGTCCTCTTCAGCACTAATCCCTTCGGGTTATGGTATCTGTAGGGGACATTTGGTGTCCTCAGAGTACCCTGATTTTCACTGGTGGATTCTCTCCTCCTCTCCTCTATTCTACCAGTAAGTTTTAGAGTAAGCTGACATCACTCCGAGCTCTAGGAATGGACTCCCAATTGGCTTAACCTAATTAGTATATTCCATCAGTTATGGCCACTGGTTCTGAGGATGACATATGCCCCCACCAGTCCAGTCAGTGTATATCTCAGTACTGTTGTAATACTGGGACAAAAGAAATTTCTTCTACTGGACTTGAACAAAAATGCTTGTATCCTTGACTTTGTCAGGCAGTTATTCTACTACCACAAGGAGAGCAGATGTTAGGATGGGCCTCATGTTGAAGATTGCTGAGCAGACAGATGGAAATAAATTGGGTCTTTGGAGACATGTCTGAGATGCTGAATCAATAAAGTGTGAAGCTGCCTTAAGACTATTCAATTCTGAAAGCTAATAACTCTACATTGTTTAAGTCAAATGAGTTTTGGTTTATTACAAATGGAACACTCTTACCTAATGACATAGAAATGCTGGGGATATACTATTTCAGTGAAGAAACCAAGGATGGGAATAGGCTGCTCACTTTGCCTCTTGAATGGCTCTATTCTCTATATCAGATGTATTAAGACAATATTGGAGACATCAAATACATATACGTATTAGGTGATTAGCCTAAAAGCATAATTTTGCTGAGTTTGATCTTGTCTAGTAGATCCAGAAAATTTGAATAGTACCAAGTGAAGGCGTAGAAGTACCTGCATGATGTCGCTAGATACTGGGAGCACGATGTCACTAGAGGTTGAGAGCTAGGAGCAGAAGGAAATCTGGGTTTAGCACTATTTGTTTCTGTTCTTTCCTTAGAAAAACTCATGTCACCTGCATAGGCTAGCATGGATACCCCAAGTGATGCTAGATTGCTCCATGGGGATGCTCTGCATTTGCCTTTTTTGACTCTGTATTTATCAGTTATATTGATTATATGTCATTTGTATGCCCGGAATTATTATTCTAGGTACTGGGAAACATTGCAGTGTAAGTAAATCAGATAGTAAGCAAATAGATAAGTTTTTGAGATACATAGTTTCTCAGATAGTAATAAGTGCTATGAAGAAAAACAAAGAATAGTAAAGCAGGTACTTTACTATTTTTAATTTTTAATTTTAAAGATGTGGGATACAATTCAGGGTTAGGTATATAAATGTTCATTATGTAGGTAACCTTGTTGATGGTGTACCCCCTCCTCCCCCAGCAGATTTCCACTACTGCCAATTCTGCCTCCTCCTCACCCAGCAGTTTCTTGCTACCGCCAATCCTTTTATTTTCTTTCTTTCTTTCTTT